>NW_026867549.1:1396227-1508022 GCF_020745735.1 Hemiscyllium ocellatum
TTCTACTTCTTCTTCGAGCTCCTTTCCAGATATGGAGTTGCTTTTCACATTCCTTGACTGTTGATATGGCAGTTTAATTGGCCTTGTAAGTTTGCTGTGCAACTTTCCATTGTTTTCTGTCTCTCTGCAATACCTGCCCCTAGTTTCACAATTATTTCACAATAAATGTTAATTGTCCATTACAAGTAGGCTGGAATGTTCAGATGGATAGGAATCTGAGAACATTAGACTGGAATGTTTCAAAAATGGTCAGCTGTTTATCTTTGGGTCTTTAGTAACTTTCTCATGATTGGGCATGGTTAGAGTTGTGGATAGTAGCCACACTAATGATTATTCGGAAAGTTAGTATCTCATACTCGCTATTATATAAGCGATGGTGAAGGTTTTTGCTGCTTCAGTTATTTATATTGAGCAAATATACAAACTGTTGTCTTCAGCTTTGGTCACAAACTCCACTTCATTTCCATGAATTACAGAGTCCCCGCTCAAAACCTTTCACCCTGAACTGTTTTATGTCTACGTATTCACTCTATCATTAAACCTGCCTACACCCACCTCTATAACATCCACAGGCTCTATACCTCCTCAGAAGTGTTGCCGTCATCTACCCCTTTGTTAAGTTCAGATTTTATGGATCCAGTTCTCTTCCGATCTGCCTTCCCGGTTACAACAGTTTGACCACAAAATTACTTTTGTCTCGACATTACTTCACAACAGAGACTCTGCATCAGAGTGAAAATGTCGCTGAACTTGTTATTCGGAGGCACAGGTTATGACTCCACATGTATTGTTTCAAATTCTACCACATCCGATGACTGAACTTAAATTCGAATGAAACAAATTAGAATGATACCGACTAGATTATCGTTATTATTTACTGATAGCCTTTGGTAAATAAACTTAACATCAATGCCCAGTGGACTCATTGTGACTTCAGACTCACAACAATGTGGCTGGCTCCATCTTGACTTGATATGTCCTCTCGCGGTGACGAGCAAATATGATGGACAACAAATGATACCATTGCCAGTAATGCTGTCATCCCGAGAAATAACAATATTAAATGCGGAATAAACCAAGAAACTGTGAATGATAGCGATTTTTTAAAAATATACTCCAGGGTCTGAAAGTTTGGAGAATCTCACAGGTCAGGCAGCCTCTGTCAGGAGAAATACGGTAACAATTCGAGTCCAGTGACCATACATCAAAACTGAGAGGAACTGGGAATAATATTATTTATATCAGGGATGGTTGGAATGGTAAGCGGTAGGTTTGAGTTGAATGGCTGGAGAAATGGCCAGCGAAAAGAGAGAGAGAGAGAGAGCGAGAGAGAGAGAGAGAGAGAGAGAGAGAGAGAGAGATAGGCACAGAAAGATAAAGAGCAAGAAAAGGGTTTGCTGATGATGAACGGGAAAGAAAATGGAATGTGTCGTTTTTAACATTTGCCCTTTTTCCATTTTCCTGGAGATTATGTCCATTTACGATGTTCCTGTTGAAAGTGAGTTCTGTTCCCTCTGACTCTCTTCTCTGAGTGTGGTGATCCACTCCAGTGGCAATACTGATGTTACTGTTGCAGCTGATGAGATTCAGAGAAAGGTAATGTTACATTGTAAACTGCTTCTTTACAGAGAGGAATTGCTTCTGTGGGACTTTGCAGAGATGCAACGGCTTTCTCAGCCCAGAAGGGAAACTGATGAGTCGGGATGTATTTTCAAAACTGAATGGGTGAAACAACTGTGTGGGGAATTGACTTGCTGACGTCATTGGAAAGTCAGTGGCGTTTCCATGGATGGTTTTCTTAGGGTTTTGTTTTGTCACCTGGTGGTTCATTCAGGGAGACCGAGGGTCTGATGACTCCACTCTGGACACTGCATTTACAGCGCATCTGGGTGCATCGTGAAGAAAGAAAGGAGACGAGATTAAACAGAAAGGATGCTCTGTAAACAGGGATGGGCAAGGCAAGGCACTATCCTCCCTGAGATTTCCAGGAACAGTTCACTAAGCTCGATCAATTTTAGGTGTAACTTGTGAAACCAGTTTGTTTGAAAAATGGGGTGGTCACTGAGCTGTGCCACTCCTTCAGTATAATCTGTAGCCTCACACCAGGGACAGGACTGTGCTCACACCCGCCATGCAGTGAGATGTTTCAATCTGGAACTTACTACCCAGGAGTAGGTAACATATCCATCATGTCTGGAGTGCAGTTCTTAGATATATTCACAATCTGACAGAGGCCATCTGCCCGCTGAGAGGGTTGCATTGTTTATATCTCCACAGTGGAAGGGACAGAAAAAAATATCCTGAAATACTAGGGAACAGAGTGACTGGCGAAAATGAGAAACTGCAGTTTATTGAAGTAGCTCAGCAGGGGGATGGGAACCGGAGGTGTAATTGCAGTGCATATGTGAGAGTAGGAAGGACAGGGGCAGAATTTCAGTGTCACAGGAAAGTGCTAGCAGGCAGAAAACTGGTTTGGCAGGACTTATACACTTAATGGTAAGTTCGTAGGGTGTGTTGCTGAACAAAGAGACCTTGGATTGCAGGTCCATATCTGCTTGAAAGTGGAGTAGCAGGTAGATAGGATAGTGAAGAAGGCGTTTGATATGCTTTCCTTTATTGGTCAGAGTATTGAGTACAGGAGTCGGGAGGTCATGTTTCGTTTGTACAGGACATTGGTTAGGCCACTGTTGGAATATTGCGGGCAATTGTGGTTTCGTTCTTATCGGAAAGATGTTTTGCAACTTGAAAGGGTTCAGAAAAGATGTACAAGAATGTTTCCAGGGTCGGAGAATCTAAGCTACAGGAATAGGTTGAGCAGGCTGGGGCAGCTTTCCCTGGAGCGTCGGAGGCTGTGTGGTGACCTGATTGAGGTTTGCAAAATTATGAGGGGCATAGATAGGATAAATAGACAAAGTCTTTCCCCTTTGTCTGGGAGTCCAGAACTACAGGGCATAAGTTTAGATTGAGAGGAAAAGATATAAAAGAGATATAAACGACAAGCTTTTCACGCAGAGGGTGGTACGTTTATGGAATGAGCTGTCTGAGAATGTGGTGGAGGCTGGTACAATTGCAATTTTTAGGAGGTATTTGGATTGGTATATGAATAGGAAGGGTTTGGAGGGATATGGGCCTGGTGTTGGCAGGTGGGACTAGATTGGGTTGGGATGTCTAGTCGGCATGGACGGGTTGGACCAAATGGTCTTTTCCATGCTGTACGTATCTATGACTCTATCACTCTAAGTATGTCTGCTTCAATGCCAGAAGTATCCGAAATAAGGTTGGCGAGCTTGCAGCATGGATAGGTACCTGGGACCACGATGTTGTGGCCATTTCAAAGACATGGATAGAGCAGGGTGATGAATTAATGTTGCAGGTTGTAGGGTTTAGATCTTTCATTAAGAACAGGCCAGGCAGTAAAAGAGGGGGATGTGTGGCCTTGTTAGTCAATGATAATATAACGGTAGCTGAGATAACTTTGTATGAGGACTCGACTACTGACGTAGAGTGGGCTGAGGATAGAAAGAGGAGAGGATAGGTCACATTGCTTGGAGATTTTTATAGGCCTCCGCTGCGTTCCAGGGATGTGGAAAAGAAGAATATCAAAATTATTCTTGGTAGGAGTGGAAGGAACAGGGTGGCCATTATGGTGGCTTTAACTTACCCAACACTGACAGCAAGTTCTATAACTCTAGAACTTCGGATGGATCAGTTTTTGTCCAATGTATTCTGGAGGGTTTCCTGACACAATATATCGAAGGGCCGACAAGAAGGAAGGACACACTGGATCTACTGCTTGGTCATGAACCAGGGCAGGTGTTTGATTTAGTTATAGGTAAGCACTTTGGAGAGACTGACAATATTTCAGTTAAGTTTAGGTTAGCGTTGAAAAGGGATAGCAAGATGACACAGATCAAGAATTATCGATGGGGCAAGGGCAATTATAATGCACTAGGCAAGAATTAGGATGATAGGATGCGGTTGCAAAATGCAGGAGATGCAGACAATGGAAATGTGGAGCTAGTTTAAGGAAGAAATATTGCATTCCCTTGTTAGGTATGTCCCTGTTAGGCGGGGAGGAATAAAAAGGTAAGGGAAACGTTGTTTACTACAGAAATTGCATCCCTATTAAGAAGAAGAAAGAGGCTTATTTGTTGATGAGGCAAGATGGCTCAGATGAGGCGATGGAGAGTTCCAGATCAGCTAGGAAGGATTTAAAGAGAGAATTCAGAAGAGCAAAGAGAGGACGCGAGCAGTCTTAGCAAATAGAATAAAGAAGAACTCCAAAGCTTTCAATAGTTTTGTGAGGAATAAAGGGATGACTAGGGTAGGAATCGGCCAGTCAAAATAGAGGTAGGACATTGAGTGTTGACCTATGGAGATGGATTTGGTGCGAAACGAACACTTCTCTTCCGGTTTCACTCAGCAATCGGAGAATATTGCAGAGAAGAATCAGGTATGAGATATTAGACTAGGAAGGATCGAGGTGAGGTACGAACCTGTGCTATCAATTCCAGAAGGAGTGAAAGTAGACAAGTCTCCTGGACTGGATGAGATCTATCCAAGGGTTCTCTGGGAAGCAAGGGAAGAGATAGCAGAGCGTTTGGCTTTGATATTTAACTCATCGTTGTCTACAGGTTTAGCACCAGTCGACTGAAGGATTGCAAATGTTGTGCCCTTGTTCAGGAAGGGCAGTAGAGATGACCCAGGTAATTATAGACCAGTGAGCCTTACTTCTGTTGTAGGAAGGATTTTGGAAAGGATTATAAGAGATGAGATTTATAATCATCGAGCAAGAAACCATTTGATTTCAGATAGTCTTCATGGTTTCATCAAGGGCAGGTCGTGTCTCGCAAGCATCATTGAGTTTTTTGACAAGGTGACCAAGCACCTAGACGAGGGTAGGGCAGTTGACGTTATATACATCGAATTAAGTAAAAACTTTGATAAGATTCCACATGGTAGGCTGTATCAGAATATGCACAGACATGGAATTGAGGGTGATTTCGCAGTTTGGATTAAAAACTGGCTTTTTGAAAGAAGGCAGGGAGTGGTGGTTGATGGAAAATATTCCGGCTGGAGTCCAGTTACTAATGGTGTGCCACAAGGATCTGTTTTGGGACCACTGCTCCTTGCCATTTTAATAAATGACTTAGACGCAGACATAGGCGGATGGATTAGCAAATTTGCAGACGAAACTGAAGTCGGTGGAGTAGTGGACAGTTTGGAAGAATGTAACAGGTTGCAGGTGAAATTCGATGACCTGGAGAGTTGGGCGGAGAGGTTGGAAATGGTGTTCAATGCAGCTAAATGTGAGATGATGCACTTTGAGAAGAATAAGAGAAAGGCTGAGTGCTGGATCAATGGAAATATTCTTGGTACTGTGGATGTGCATTGGAGTCCATGTACATTGATCCCTGAAAGTTGCACCCCAGAGGGGTAGAGCTGTTAAGACGTCATACGGGGTGTTAGGTTTTATTTGTAGAGTGATTGTGTTCTGGAGCCGCAATATCTTTTTGCAATAATAAAGCAAACTGGTGTGGCCACACTTGGAATATTTTGTGCAGCTCTGGTCCACATATTTCAGGAAGGATGTGGAAGCACTGGAAAAAAAGGTGCAGAGGAGAGTTACCAGGCTGTGGCCTGGTCTGGAGGGAAGGTGTTATGAGGAAAGTCTGAGTGACTTGGATCTGTTCTCTTTGGTAAGAAGAATGCTAAGAAGGGATTTGACAGAGACAAACAAGATGATCAGAGGATGAGTTAGTGTGGACAGTGAAAGTGTTTTTCCTAGGATGCTGACGTCAGATTGTACGAGGGGCGTAATTACAGATTGAGCTGTGACAGATTTAAGACATATGTCAGAGGCAGGTACGTTACCACACTGTCTCTAACCCCGAAGTCTATCTACTTCTATCCCAATCTCTCTCCCTCCCCCTCCCACTCTCTCCCTCTACCCCTCTCCACTCTCCTACCTCCCACTCTTTCTATGTCTACCCCTCCCACAGTCTTGCTGTAATCCATCTCACTCCTTCTCTCTCTACACCCTCCCACACTCTATCTTACCATTCCACTCTTTCTATCACCTTCCAACTCTCTCTCACTCCCAGTCTCTTCCTACCTCATACCACTACTGATCTCCACTCCACTCCCTCCCTCTCTTTCTATTGTCCACTCGCACTCACTCCCACACAATCCACCCACTCGCTCTAGCGAAATCATTCTCTATTTCTTTCTTCTCCCTCCCATTCTCTCTTCTCCCTCCATTTGTTTCTATCCCTTCTAATTTTCTCTTTCTCTCCCTCTCTCTTTCTTACTCCTTCTAATCTCTCTGTCTACCCCCCTCTCACTATTCCATCCCTCCCTTTGTCACTACTCCTCCCACTATCTATCATTGCTTCTCCCACTATCTTTCTCCTCCAATCCGACTGTGTCCCTCTAAATGTCTCTATGCGCCCTCTCTCTCTATATCTATCTATCTATCTATCTATCTATCTATCTATCTATCTATCTATCTATCTATCTATCTATCTATCTATCTATCTCACCCTCTCTCTAACCCCTACCACTCTCGCTCTCTCTACTCCCTCCCATTCTCTATCCTCGTCTCATGCGACCCCCTTTCTACCAACTCCAACTCTCTATATTCCCCTCTCACAGTCTCTGTCTGATGTGTTTATACTCACTCTGTCTACACCCCACACTCTCTCTAACCCTCCTCTCTCTCTTTCCCCTCACTCCCTCTCGCTACTCCCCTCCCCGTATCTATCTCTCTCCTCCCCTCTCACTCTCTCTTTCTTCCCCATACCACTCGCTCTCTACTCCACACCGTTTCACTGTCTTTCCTTGTCACCCACTCCCTCTCTCTTTCTCTCCATCCAATCCCACTCTTTCTCTCTTCCCAAAACGACGTCTCCCTCTACCGCATTTCCTCTCTCTCTCTCTTTCTCTCGATCCACCACTCGCGCTGTCTTCCCTTTCACTCTCTCTGTCAACTGATCTCGTTGTCTCTCTCTTCTCCCCTCGCACACTGTGTCTCTCTGAACCCCTCTCCTCTCTCTTTCCCCAGCTCAGTTTATCCCACTACCCCGAATCCCGTCCCTCTATTTAGACCCTCCTTCCATATGTCTCGCAACACCCTCCCACTGTCGCTCTGTCCCAATGAATTTCTCTCTCTAACCCCTGCCACTGCCTCTCTCTCCGCTCCCTTTTCTCTCTTCTTCACTCTCAGTCTATCTCTCTACCTCCTCCCACACTCCCTAACCTCGTCCCACTCTATCTCTCCACCCACTCTCTCTCTCTATCTACCAGCACCGTATATATCTTTATCTTCCCCTCCCATACCCTCTCTATCCCCTCCATCTCTCTCTTCTTCGTTCTCTTTCTGCCCCCATCTCTGGCTGTCTCCATCGACTCCCTCTGCATCTCTCTCTACCGACCCTCTCTCTCTCTTCCGCTCCCACTCTTTCTCTCTATATCTCTCCTGCCTCCCACTCTCTTCCTCTCTCACCCCTCTCTCTTTCTAAACCCGCCCGACTTTCTCTACCATCTCTCCTATGCTATCTCTCAAACATCTCCCAATCACTCTTTCCACTCCCCCCACCGCACTGCCTCTCTCTCTACTCCTGGACAGTCTCGACACCGCCCCTCTGTATATATCCCACTCACCCTCTCTACTCCAATCCCACTCTCTCACTCTAACCCCTTGCACTCTCTCTCTGCCACACTCCCTCCCACTTTGTCTCGCTCTCTCCCTCCCACTGTCTCTTTCTACATCTCCCCCACTCTCTCTTTATTCCTCTTCCACTCTCTCTACATCCATCCCTTTCTCTAAACCCTTGCTTTCTCTGTCTGCCTCTTCTCTCTCTCTAAACCCCTTCAACTTCAACTCTCTCTATCTACCCTTCCCACTCACTCTCTCCACCCTCCTCCGCTCCGTCTACTCCACTCTCTCTTCCGCTACCCCACCCCCATTCTCTCTACCACCTACCACTCTCTGACTTCCTCATTCCCCCTTCCTTTCCTCTCTCTCTCTCGAGCTCCGAACTCTATCTCTACTTCTCTCTCACACTCTCTCTGCGAATCAAGTTCCCACCCTCTCTCTCTCACTCCCCTCCAACATCGTGTCTCTCTGACGCCATCCCATTCTCTGTTTCCCTCGTCTGCCTCTTTTTTCCGTCACCTTTGCACTCAAACTCTCTCTATCCTGTCTCTCTCTCTCTAGCCCTTCCTTATCTCTGTCTCTCGACCCACTCTCACTCTCTCTCTGTCCCACTCCCTCTCCCTCTCAGCCTTCCCACACTCTCTTTCTAATCCCTGATGCTCTCTTTCCACTCCCCATTTCTTTGTGGCACACTCCCACTATCTCTTTACCCACCACTCTCGCTACCCTCTACCCACTCTTTCTCTCCCACCTCCACACTTTCTCTACCCTCTCCCACTACCTTTCTCCCGCATTGCTCCACTTCCCATCATCCCTCTCTCCCTACCCCCTCCCATACTTTGATATTTTCACTATCTCCACCACAATTTCTCTCTTTTTCTCCCCCCTCCGACTATCTACCTCTCTTACCGCAACTGTCTCTCTACCCACTCCAACACTCTCCCTCATTCTGTCTTCTGCCCCACTGTGGTTCCAACCCATCCCTCCACATCTCACTCTACCGAACGCCAACCCTCTCTCCCCTCCTCCCTTTCTAACTCCTGCCACCATCTCTCTCTCAGCCTCTCCCTCAAACAACCTCCTCCCACTCTCTTTCAATCCCCTTCCCTCTCTCTACCCCCACGTAGAGTCTATCCCCTGCTCCCTCTGCATCTACAACACTCCCGCTCTCTACCCCAATCCCACTCTTTCTCTACATCCTTGCACACTCTCTCTGCCACACTACCTCCCACACTGTCTCTCACTGGCACTGACTTCTCTCTCTCTACCTCTCTCCCACACTCTCTCCACACCCTTCCCAAAATATCTCTCTACCCCCTTGCATTCTTCTATTTTTCAACGCTCCTCCTATTTTCTGTCTTTCGCTCCCGTTTCCACTCTCTCTCACATCCTCGCACTCACTGTCTCCGCCGTCCCACTCTCTACCTACCCCACTCCCTCTCGACCCCACTTCCAATCTCTCCATACGCCTTCCAATTTTTATCTGCCACACTCCCTCTCACGCTGTCTCTATCGCTATCTTTCTACACCCAACTAACTTTAACTCTCTCCAACCCATTCCCTCTACCTCTCCCGCTTTCTGTCTAACCCTCTTCACTGTCTCACCACCCACTGTTTCTCTCTCTGCGCCCTCTCACTGAGTCTCTGCCTCTACACCCCTGCCTCTCCCTCTCTCTACTATATCCCACGCTATCTCTCATCCTCCCACTATCTCTGACATACTTGCACTCTCTCAATAACACGCTCCCATTCTCTTTCTACCAACTAACATTATCTCAATCTCTCCACTCCACTCCCTCACTCTCTCTTTCTCTCTTCCACTCCCAATCATTCCTTCTCAACCCAAGCAGTTCCTGTAGCGCACTCCCTCTCTCTCAGTCTATTCCCCTCCAACACTTGCTCTTCTCTATCCCACTCTCTCTCTTATCCCGTCCCTCCCTCTCTGTTCCCCCCCCACACTCTCTCACTCTACTCCTCTCTCACTCTCTCACTCTATCCCCTTCCGACAGTCGATCTCCCCCTCCCACTCTCACTCTCGCTGTACCCCTCTCATTCTCTCTCTAACTCCCCCACACTTTAACTCTGTATACACCCCCTCTCTCCCTTGCTCTCTACCTTCCTCCCACTCTCTCTCTAACCTCTCTCTTTACCCCACTCAAATCTTTCTTCCACTCTCACTCGCTCTATAATCCCTAATCTCTCTTTCTGCTCCCAATATCTTTCTCTACCCCATGCTCTCTCTTTCACCCTACACCACCTCATCTCTCTCTCTCTCCTTTCCTCTTCCCCAATGCCTCTCATCCACACATACTCTCTCATTCCATTCCCACTCAGTCGCTCGCTCTATCTGACCCCCACTCAATCTCTTTCCCTCCTTCCTTCTCTGTCGGCCCGCTTGCTCTCTCTACCTCTTCTCCTCTCCTCCACTTTCTGCCAACTCTCCCACACTGACTTTACCCCCTGCCCCCCTCTCTCCACCTCTTCTCTCTTTGTGTCTAATCCCCTCGCACTATCTTTCTCTCTCATCTTCGAAACTCTAAACTACAGTCCCCCCAGCCCACTCCCTCCCTCTCGTTCTCTCTCTCTACCAATTTCCCATCTATCTTTTTCTCTATTGCGTTCTGTCTTTCTGTCTACTCTCATTCTCTCTCTCTCCACCCACTCACTCCCTTTCTCTCTCCTCTCCTCCGACGATGTCTCCCTTTCTGTCTCTTCCCTCTCCCCTTTACCTCCTTCCCTTTCTCTCTCTTTTTCCTTCCCCCTCTATCCCTTGCCCGTTTCATCTTTCGCTCTCTTACACTCCCACTCTCTGTCTTGCATTCCACTATCTCTCTGACACTTGATCTCTCTCCATACACGCCTCCCACTCTCTATACCCTCCGACTCACTCTACCCTCTTCCAATGTGTTTCACCTTCATCTCTCTTTCTATACTCCCCTCCCACTCCCTCTCCCCCCTCCGCTCTCTTCCCTACGATCTCTCTCTACGTCCCTCCCAAACTCTCCCTTACTTCCACGCCCTTCTCATCTCTCATTCTACCCCTTTCTAACTCTGTCTCTACCTTCCTCCCACTGTCTTTCTCTCTAACACCCTCCAACTCAGTCTCTCTCTATACCTCTCCCTCCCTCTATCCCCTCTGATTCTCGCTCTACCCCTCTCCCTTTTTTCTCTCCCTCTGGCCCCCTCACACTCTTTTTCTAACTGCTCCCACTATCTCTCTCGCTCGTCCCCATTCTCTCTTTTTCTCTTTCTCGCTACCCATTTCCCTCTCTTTGTCTCTTGCCCCTCCGACACAGTTTCTTCCTCTGCTACTCTCACTCTGTCTACCCGGTCCGACAATGTCTCTCTTTTTCTGCCCTCCCTGTCTCTCTCTCTTCCACATCGCAATGCCTCAATCACTAAACCCTCCCATTCTCTCTCTATAATCCGTGCACTCTCAATCAACACACTCACTATGCGTCTCTTTCCCTCTCCACACCACTCCCCCTCTCTCACGAATCTGCTCACACTCTCGTCCTCTTACCACTCCAAGCTCTCTTTCCTTTTCTCTCAATTGAACACCCCCTCTTTCACTCTTTCTCTCTTCCCTCCTCCCACTCATGGTCTTCCACGCCACACGCTGTTTTCTCACCTAACCCCTCCCACTCTTACTCTCTTTACCGCTTCCCACGCTCACTTTTTTAAACCCACCTCTCTCTCTCTACCACTCCCACTTTCACTTTATCTCCCCTCTATCTCTATTTTATTCAAATCTCTCTATACACCACACCCACTCTCTCTCTAAAGCCTCCCACACTCTCTCTACCCATCCCCAAATCTCTCACTACGCCATTCCCTCTCTATTCACAATTTCCATTCTCTCTGTCTACCTCCTCGACTCGCTCTTTTCCCCACTCCCTCCCAGTCTCTCTGTCTGCACTCAGACTCTCTCTCTACTCCTCTCCCCCACTCCCTCGGCGCTTTTTTCCTACTTTTTCCATACGCCCTCCCACACTTTATCTACACTCTCGTATTCTCACTAACCCCTGCCACTCTCTCCGTACCTCCCTCCCACTCTCTCTTCCCGTCCCACTCGGTCTCTTTCACCGTCTTCCTTTCTCTCTCACCCACTTCTCCCTGAACACCCCCTCATGCTCTTTCTCTCTTTATCCCTCTCACTCTTTCTCACTCTACCCTACTCTCTCTCTGTCAACCCCCCTCTCTCTGACTCTCTATCTCTTCTTTCCTCTCTCTCTCTCGCAACCCGATCCCATTCTTTCTCTACCTACTTCATTCTTTCGTTCTCTGAACCATGTATTGCTCACTCTTTACACTATTCGAACCTGGCTTTCTACACCACTCCATTTCGCTCTCTCTTCGCCTCTCTCTGTCTCATTCTCACTCTCTGTGCCCCACACACTCGCTACTCCTCTTCTTCTCTCTCTTCCCCTCTTTCACGCTCTCTCTATTCCCTCCCACTCTCTCTCTACCACTTCCATTCTCTCTCTACCACTTCCATTCTCTCTCTCCACTTCTTCGACTCTCTCTCTTTCCCACTCCCTCCCAATTTCTCTCTCTCCACTCAGACTCTCTCTCTCTACTCCTCTCCACTCTCCCTCTAAGCTTCTTTCTAACTCTTTCTGTACGCCCTCCCGAACTCTGTCTACCCTCTCGTATTCTCTCTCTACCCTTCCCACTCTCTCCTTACCTCTCTACTACTCTCTTTTCCCATCGCACTCCGACTTGTTAAACGGCTTCGTTTCTTTAAAACTCACTTCCTCTCTCTTAAAGCCCCCTCCCACTCTGTCTCTCTTTATCCCTCTGAAACTTTCTCTCTCTACCCCTAAATTGTGGATGGATTGATGAATGAATGTATTTGATTGATTGATGAATTTGGGTAAAGGGATATTTCATCACATTCTTCAGCTGCTGTCTGAACTTCGTCTGGGTCACGGCATAAATCACGGTGTTTGTGCAGCAGCTGAGGAGCTGCAGCATGAAGCCTAATTCTTGCACAAAGAAATGGAGATACACGGACTTATACCCAACACTATACATCCGTTTCCATATTGAAAACAGCATGAACGTTGACCATAACAGGATGAAATTGGCTGAGATCACAAACAGTAAAATGATGGATTTTTTCCTGATTCTCATTTCTGTGTCAGACTGAGCGTCCCCATTGGTGTGAGCCCGGAGTCTCCTACGGGCCCTGCTGGTTACTAAAATGTGTCTGACCGTGAAAACGTTGAACAAAAGGATAAGGGTAAATGGGAGAACTGGGGTTAGAATGTGATGGAGGAACTCGATTGACGTCCAGACAAGGGAGGTTCCAACACCATCTGCTGCAATACAAAACGACGGGTAGTTCCTCTGCGCATACCGAGCTGAGAGCATAAAATACCAGAAAATGTTTTTTAAACAGCTTAACACAGTCACTGTTCCCAGAACCACAGCCGCCGTTTTCTCACTACAATATTTATGTTTTAATTTCTGGCAACAAATGGCCACAAATCGATCAAATGTGAAGGTGACGGTGAACCAGACAGAACAGTCAGTGGCTGCATAAAGCAGGGCAGCGTGGATATTACACACAGATATTTCCCACAGGAAACCAAACTGTTCCAGATAAACAATGGGAATGTGTCGCAATATCAGGTCGAAGATAATGACCAGTAGATCCGCCGCTGACATTGCCCCCAGGTACCGTCTGACACAGGGAGCCAATCCACAATCTTTACAAAGCAGGACGTAGATCGTCAATACGTTACCTGTGAGAAAGAAAGGCAAACACATTATCCATCAGCCTGGTGACAAAGTGACAAGTTTGACTGAGGGCTGTGTGAGGTTTCCAAATGTGTCACTGTATTCATAGATTTAGTAAAATAATCGGAGCTTAAATGACATATGGAAAGGTCTGATTTATTGACAAATATGTGTCATAAATCACAACAAACGCTCCTTCCCCAAACACACAGGGGCATATGCATAAGAACAGATGGTTTGAAGCACATTTCCACACACACGACAACTCGAGAAAAGATACAGGTAATTTATTTTCAGTTTCGAATACTGAGCGTGAATTCATTGCCATCCTGAAGGATTCTCTCCCAAGTCTTTGAAAATAAATGGAAGTACGAAATTTCAGCCTTTTTCTTTAATTTCTGGTCAGTTCTCTGTCATGAAGAAATGTAAACGCAGCGAAAATAGATTCACCCCTTTAACGTCCTGAGGCGACTACGGAACAGTATCTCCTTCTTCCATTAACGGATCCCTTCCCTCCGGACCTTATCATTTGGTCGATTCAATGACACCCGCCCTTCCCAAATAATATCAGGGACAGAATATTATGGGGAATGTCAGGTATTCTGCTGCAAACCAACCGACTCCCTCAGTGTATTTGGACTACACCTCCTCCCTTTCTGCCTCTTGTTAAAACGCCATCCCTTATTCCCAATTCCTCTCATTCTGCTGCATCTGTTCCCAGAATTACCAATTCCATCTCAAAAAATCCCCGATGGCTTCTTTATTCAAATACCACAATTTCCATTCCCATTTGTTCGATGATGCCCTCCAGAACATCTCTATTTCCCTCCCCTCCGTCCTCAAACCCTCACCGTCACCTATCCCCTCACCTCCATCCAAGGCCCCATAGGGTCCTTCCACATCTGACTCAAATTTACTTGTGCTTCCACAAATGTCGTTACTGTATCTTGCACCAGATGTGGTCTCTTCTACATCGGGGAGACAGGCCACCAACTTGTGGAACATGACGGGGAATATCTCTGGGACTTCTGCACCAACGAAATGCATCGTCCGCTGGCTGAACACTTCAACACCACCTCCTACTCTGCAAAGACAAAGGTCATGGGCCTCCTCCATTGCCAAGCCCAAAGCCCCCGGTGCCTGTAGGATGAACACATCATCTTCCACCATGGGACCCTGCAGCCACAGGGGTTCAAAGTGGATTTTACCGTTTTACTGTGTTCTCCTCCTGCATGTTTTTCCCGTCCAAAACCTCGATCTGAGCACAGTCTTCTTGACCTGTTCACCACCTTTCCCATCTATCCGCTCCACCGTTCTCTCGATCCTGTCACATTCTCCTCCTTTTTCATCTCCCTATTACATTCACAGGTATCTTACCCCAGCCCAAACCCTTCAATTTATTGCTCCACAATTCTCATTCCAAATAAAGGCCTTCTGCCTGATTTGTTAAGTATCCTGCTCATTGATGATCCATTATCTGCGGTGTTTTTGCGGCCCAACACTTCCGGTCAGGAAACATTGTGACACCGTCATAGTCACAGAACGAGAACCGATGGGCAATATTTCATGAAGATCCATTGCCAACCCTGGGTATATCGTGTCTCATTGCTGATAGTGAAGCCGTGGGATGCGGTCAGGAAAGGAGTTACACTCGTATTCCCCCAACATTCATTCCAGAACCCGGGAAATCTCATGGTAAAGCTCAAAGATGTTCAAGGAAATCGCCTGATGATGGATGTCTACTGCCATCCACACCATCCCTCAGAGATAACGCAGTTTCCTTCGAATTTGAAAGCAAATCAGAGGAAATACTGACGATGATAAGGACACAGAATGCACTCTGGCTGCATGGCTTCGGTGTCCATCACCAAGAGTGTCTCCACAGGTTCACGAAAGAGTGAGCATGGAGAAGCTTCTAGCATACAGCATCTAGACTTTGGGAAATGATGGGGGAACCCACAAGAGAGAAACAATCTCGTCAAAGTATTTCTCACAGATGGATCTGTCCCTCAAAGTATCTGTAGGAGCACGCATGCAGCACACAGTCCTGGTGGAGGAGGAATCTCAGCGTCATACTGAAGATACTGTCTCTTGTGTTAATTGGAACTACCTCCTGCAAAGTAGGGCACACGTCTAAAGGACGGAGCAATTCGAAACTGGGCATCCGTGAGGCACTGTGGGCTATTGGCACAAAGTCAGAAGTGACTGTTGACTGATGGTCCCAAAATATTCGTCACTGATCACAATTACATTCATACAAAGCAGGCTATTCAGCCCATTCAGAGTTTTAAACAGCAACAGAATTAGTTCATTTAGCCATTCGAGTCTGTTACTCAGCAATTGGATCAGATCGTTTCATTTCGTATATCTGTGACAAAGAAAATTGAAGGGCATATTTAGCCTTTCAAAGCTGCTAAATAAGTGTACGGGGTTGACTGCATACTCAGCCTAGAACAGGGATATTTTTGTGATAAATCAGTCTTTATCAGTTCAACACAAATTACTAACTGCAGTGACACACTGACTAGTGATCGGGACACAGTTATTTGTAATCAACATCAACGTTTTCGAGAAATGGAACAAACTTATTCTGACGAAGATCAGCAGGAACTGAAGTTATCAAGCGAGAGCGGTGATTCTTTAGTTGAATAAGCAGGATAAAACAGTTTGGAGGCTCGAATATAACGGGGGTAACGGTGAATCTGTAACTTTACAGGAAGAATAACAGAATGCATATGACATAAAAGGAAAAAGACAACAGACGTTAGTGAAACATGTTTACTGGACGGATTATTCTAACCCGTTGAGACATGGAAAGGATTGCTCCATCACCCTGATGGTCTGCCCCCTGATATTCCCGGGGGCCCCATTGCGCTCATTGCGCTCAGACGGGATATTTTGATGTGGTTGGGTAGCAGTGAGGACTAGTGAGATGGTCAGTGTTTTTCACCATTTTACAGGGGCATGGTCTCCCTCCGCCAGGCCATCCTTTTTTACTAGATAGTGACCCGGAGACGATGAGAATGGTCTGGCTGTTTCTAGATGAAGAGGCCGTGGCTGCTGCTAGGACAGTGGACATTTATCAACATGATGCACTCTACATGGTTGTATTGCTCCAACAATGGAGTTAGAGACGGAGGGTCCAATCACAAGAGTAATATCTAAATGAATTGCCATATCAGCTGAAATGTTTATTTACATCATATTTTTACTCCACCAGAGATTCATCAATCCAGAAGAAGTATCTGTTCAGCACAGAACAATCTGTAGATGAAGCTTTGTTCGGTCCAACCCGGCCTTCTGCAGATTCCAAAATAACTGTACAGACCAGGTCATTGCATTGATCTGTAAACTCAGACGAGATAATCTGTTCATCTCTGGGAGCTATGTTGACAACAGCAGTGCAGTGACGTATAAACTCAGACTAGGTTAGTGTCCAGCACGGAGACCTGTGCAGACCACAGCAATGAATTGATCTGTCAAGGCATGGGCCGGCGTGCTGTGTAGACTGCGACTGTTGCAGCCTGGAGACTGGGTCCAGTGCGGGCTGAAGACGGTTGAGGTGCTTTCTGGAGACTTAGATGAGTGCAGCATGAAGACTTGTCCCTGTCTGAAATGGGTAAAGTGTAGTCTGAAGAATGGGAATGGTGCAGTCTGAAGTCTGAGGTCGAGAGAACGAGGCCTGGTGCAGCCTAGAGACTGGGTCCAGCGCGATTTGGAGACTCGGGCCTATGCATTCTGCTGACTACGCCCAGTGTGGTCTGGTGACTGGGCACGCGTGATATCTGGAGACTCGGTTCTGGTACAGACAGGATCGTGAGAGACTGTAATTCGAGACTGGTGCTTTATTCCCATTTTTTTATCCTTGTGCTGGACTTTCATTTTTAATTCTTTTCATTTTGGATAAAATACTTAAGAATTTGTACCCTGTTTTCTTGTACCTAAGATTGCGTCATAAGTGAAGACATTATCAACGTTTTACTGCACTCGTTAGCATGCACTTGACAATGAAACTAATTCAAATGTGAGACTTTGATGTCATTCTGAAACAAAGATGCTGCTTGTGACGTGGTGTAGGGCGGCCAGCAGACGGTGGTATTTTATCATTTTAAGCACAAGCGGGAGAGACAAATGAGAGTAAGGAAGGACATTGTGATTCCCGTTTCAATGGCTTCACTGTCATAAGTGCCAGTGCTCAGAAATGTCGATGATGAGATGCTCACACCAATATATTAAAGCACACTCACAATGACAGACAAAGATACACACATATGGACACGGGCACGTGCATACAAAGACGTGCACACACTCAGACTGATACACACACAGACGCACAAATGCGCGCGCACACACGCACACACACACACACACCAATAAACACACTGATAGATGCAGACGTTCGACTAATCACGCCTGCCGTGACAATGAATAATATCATGGCTGATCTGACGTCGTCCTAAACTATGTTTCGTCTTGGAACATAAAGCAGGGGAAGGGCCTGTCCCGATCGAGTTGGAGGACTTTGGGACCAGTGACCGTAATTCTATTAGTTTGAAATATGATACGGGAAAGAATAGGACTGGTCCACATGTTAATGTTTTAAATTAGGGCGAGGCCCATTTTAATGTTGAAAGGCAGGAACTTTAAAATGGATATTGGGATGCAGTTTGCAGGTAAAGGGACATCCAACAGATAGGAATCTATCAAAAGCGAGATACTGAGAGTTCGGGGACTGCATGTTCTGGTTAGTGTTCCAGGCCAGCATAAATAGGGAACATGATATGACGGAATATTGGAGCTCAGGCCAAGTGAAAAGGAGGTGTATACCAGGTGTAGGCAGCTCGGGTCAAGGAATGCCTTGAACATATGGGTTGTAGGGGTATCCTTGCCATAGAAATCAGGAGTGCAAAAAGGGTGCATGAGATAGCTTTGACTGGAATGGAAACGGTTTATGCAAGCGTTTCAAGCGCAAATGGGAAGTGAGGGAGAGAATCGGGTGTCAAAAAAATCACTTTGTATGATTCCACAAGAGATAAATCAGGATTGTTGTGTTTATTGTCACATGTACACACTTGAAGACAGTGAAAATCTTGTAAGTCGCAACATGGGACACAATCTTCGTCTCACCCTGCCCCAAAGGTACAGAATCTTGGTACAAAGCAGAAGAATAAAGAAATCAAAGTTAAAATATTAAACATTACAGACCTTTCTATAAAAGTGAAAGAACACAGAAACACAGTTCACAGTTCAAAAACACAGTCCATAAGTGTCTGCCCATGCTGGGTTCACATTCCTCACAAGGACTTGACCACCACCATTCAGCTGCCTTACGGAATTTTCCTGCTCAATTGGTGAGGTCCTACAGAAACATATCGCGTCAGTAATTACTGTGGAGAAAGACATGAATCCTGTTGAATATCCAAGCATATCGCACAATTGGTTTTCCATTCATTTTGTCTACAAGAGATACCTTCACACAAAAAGTTTGAAAATTATAACTTCACTTTCGTAAGTGCAGAATCATTTTCTCAAATTTTACTATTACTTTCTAAATGGCCAATGACACATTCGTTATAATAGATTACAACAGCTTCCCTTTTCTTGATGTGATGTTTACTGCTCTGCCGTTCTCTCTCCCTCTTCTTCAATGTTTGCTTCTCCTTACTGTTTCTAAACTCCATCTTACCGGATTCAGTGGAATTTGAGTGGCGTGGACTCTAAGGAAGAGTAATGGCAGATTCAGGCGAGATGTCTAGGCAAATCTCTACTCTGATGTTATCACGCCACATCTTACCCATTCTTGTCAAGAGTCATTGCAACATTTTCACCAGATCTCTCATTATGCTGGTGGAGTGAAGAAGGATAAAGATCTTTCAACAATGCTGTGCCTTCCGTCAGGTAGCTGTGAGTATTCTAATCTAAGTCGGAAGCTTATAGTGCGCTGACAAAGTGTTGTTGCTACTGTACAGGATCTAAGTGAAACCACATCAGCAGTAGCGTGTGCAGATTTGATCGCTTAACTGAAGATAGGATATTGGAATTAACTCAGACACTGTTCCCTCATCTGATTTATGGAACTAAAATGATAATCACAGATGCCCTACAGAGTGCAGGTAGGTCATTTGACCCATCGTCTCCGAACTGATTCTTCGAAGACCACCCCAACCAGACCCACCTTCTCCCTAATCTCTGAAAACTGGCATTTTTCATGAGTAGTGAACATGGCCTGCCCATCCCCGGACCAACTATCCTTCACATTTTGGGACTGTGGGTGAAAACTGGAGCACCCAGCGCAATGCCTTGTAGGCACATGGAGAATGTGCATACTCCACACCAACAGTGACCTGAGGCTGGACTTGAACGCGGGTCTCTGGTGTTGCAGCACAGCAGTACTAACCACTGAGCTGTACAGTGTGGGCAACAGAACTTGCCTGCACAATGAAGCAGCAGCATAGCCCTGTTTCTGCCCAAGGACCTTTCACATGTGAGGTGAATATGATAACCACAACACTATATTGGTTACACATACAGTGTGGCCACTGGCCCACTGAAGTTTCTGTGCTGTGTTGCATCACAGATCAATTTACAATGCACAGATTGCATTCTGATGTGTTCATTTTAAGCAGAACTCATTCACAACATGATTCTGCATATCACTTTATCAGCACGAAAGGCAGCAATGGTATTCAAACCCATGTATACTTTCACACTGAAGCCTAAATCCTGCAATGTCGCCCATTCTGGCACGCTACCACACTGAACTGAAACCATGAGCAGTATTTGAATCTAGTTCTTGAGGACATTGCTACATCTCTGGCTGCACAGCGAAGTGATAATAACAGTGCATCATCACCTCAGCTGTAACATTCTCTTACGGTTGCAAGCCTGGGCAACAGACGTATTTGTACTGTTTCCTGTAAACACATCAATCACATTCAGCCAATACCTGTCTCCATCCAGAGCATCAGTTTGGATGAAGAACTTGGTGGATCAGCAACATGACATTTGTGAGAAATTTGAAAACGGAATGTTAAATGTGAGGTGCAAGCACTGATCGGATTTGAACCCTAGATCTACATTTTCACTAAGAATGCACTTTAACCAATTTAGCCACAGCGTCACGTGAACTTGCGAAGGAAGGATGAGCAGCTTGAAACAATACCTATGTAAGTCGACAAGAATGACAGGTAATCTTGTTTTGAGATTCAGCAACAGAAGGCTATTCAACAGCAAACTGAGGATTCAGTTACAATTATCGAACCTGGAACACGGGGATACAGAAGTAGATCATTTGAACTTGTTACAGCAGGTCAGGAGGAGGCTGTTTAATTTCTGGATCCTGACTAGCAGTGCCAGGAAGAGGCCAATCAGACCCAATAAATATAAGACAGGACCAATAATAAACCACGAGTCAAGAGGCAGCATCTGAGGAGCAGGTAAATCGACGTTTCGGGCTGGAACGGTTTTCCTGCTCCTCGGATGCTGCCTGTCTTGCAGTGCTTTTCCAGCACCACTCTAATCTTGACTCATGGTCTATTATTGGTCTTTTATTATATTTACAGTGTCTGATTGGATTCTTCCTGACTCTGTATATCTGGATCCAAAAACAAAACAGCCTCCTCCCGACCTGTTGCAACAAGATCAAATAATCTACTTCTCCTGTTGTTGTGTTCTCTGTGCTCCTGCCCAAAACGTCCATTTTCCTGGTCCTCGGATGCTGCCTGATCTGCTGTGCTTTTCCAACACCAGTCTAATTTGATTCTAATCTCCAGCATCTGCACTCCTCACTTACACTACGGAAGATCATATTGCACCTGTATCCTGTCACACAAAAGCAGGATGACACCATTCCGCCTTCATAATGCAAAATTGGAAAAATGCAACAAAGAGACTGGAAATTGCTACACTAGTTGAGGCCATTCAGCCTATTGAGTCTCTTGCACAAGAACTGGGGAAGGAAATTGAACCATTTGAGATGTTTCGATGTGTACAGGAGGAAGTAATTCAGCCACGTCTTTATTGTATCGGAACAGGAGAATACCAATCACTTCTTCAATCCCATTTCAGGGATATAAGAGGAGACTGTTTTGTACCTTGAGCCTGTCATGGACGAATATGAGGAAACACTTCAGTCCCTAGAAATTATGCACTGCAGCAGGAAGATTCCATGAGTCCACAAACATCTCATACAGCAACAGCAGAACGAGATTCTGATATTCAGAGATGCTTGGTCAGGAACAGAAGCAGAACGTTTAGCCCAACGATGCAATAATCTAGGAAAATCAGGAGGACATTACGCCTATGGAGACTATAATATAGTAACACAAGGAGGTTATTCAGCCCATCAAAATGATAATGTAAATGCAGCAGGAGATCATTCAGCCCATCGCATGTTGAAACCTGGAACAAAAGGAGTCCATTCAGTGCCTCAATCTTTTGTTTACACAGCAAGCAGAGCAGATATTTTAGTCTTGTGCCTGTTACACAGGAACACAGGAAAGGTAACGGAGACGTTATAGAAAGGAAAAAAGTTAAAATAACCAAGTTTACTAGGAACAGAAATGCAGTCAGTAAGCTATTGGGATCGAATGCAAACAGCTAGAATCTGTCCGTAAGGAATTAATAACGGGAGTTTGTGAACGTCCAACTGTACTTCATTACAGCCAGCTTGGTTTTGTGAAGGATAAAACGTGTTTGAATTATTTGCCTGAGGTTATGTTTAATGTGACGAGAAGGTGGACATTGGGGATCCTATAGATGGAGTATAACTGGATTTCCAGAGCATTGCATCTGATGCCTCACAAAAGTTAATATGCAACATAAGAGCACATGGGTGTTAAGAAAAACTGAATTGCTTGGAGAGAGAATGGGCTAACCACACACACACAAAAAAAAACATGATGTGGAGATGCCGGTTTGGATTGGGTTGGGAAATGTCAGAAATTCCACGATTCCATTTATATATTACAACAGATTTATTTGAGAACAATACCTTTCGGAGCACTTCTGCTTCCTTAGGTGTAAGAGAGGGAGAGGAAGACATCCAACACAGAATTTGAAAGGAAAAGATCAAAGTGTCGTACAACTCGTGCACATGAATTGAACACATTGAAGATAGCTCATAAACCTTTAATCAGTTCGACTGGGCATGCAGGTTTTGATTGATTAATTGGTACAATCCCAGAATTTCTTTCAAGTTACTGTCCGGAGGATTATTTTTAAATCTGACAAGCAAGGTCGATAAAGAGGATCCTTCCGATGTAGTATGTCTGGATTTCTAGAAGGCATTGCATTAAGTGCCTCACAAATGTTTAATATGCAAGGTAAGGGCACATACGGTTAGAAAAATATATATTCGTTTGGAGAAAGGATTGGCTAACCAATAAAAGCCATGACGTGGAGTTGCTGGTGTTGGGCTGGGGTGGACATGGTTAAAAATCACACAACACCAGGTTACAGTCCAACGGATTTATTTGAAAACAGGAGATATCTGAACGCTTTCCCTTCATTTGATGCAGAGAGAAACGAAGACGTTAGGCACATAAATTATGAAGAAAAGATCAAAGCGTTGTACAAGTCATGCGCATAAATTGAACTCACCTAAGATGGCTCTTAAAACTTTAATCAGTTAGAATGGAGGTGCAGGTTCTGATTGCATAATATTCAAATCCCAGGCTTCCTTTCAAGTCACTGCGTGGAGATAAATTAAGGTATTATCGACGGAAAGGCGATGAACCCCTTCGGTCAGTCAACGTATTTTAGGCCTGTGTTTTTCTCTGTGATGCAATCTGCAGTCTGACTAGGTTTATTTCCAAAGTATGACGTGATAAAATGCCATATTGACTGTCTACAAACTGTGTGCTTGTTGAACAAAATGTAATGTATCCACAAATACCTGTCTGGAAATCCATATTCTCTCTGCAGATTTACATGTGTCACCGTAGGGTTGGGACAGTGGTGGGGGAGGGTGGTTTATGTTGGAGGTGGTGCGGGAAAGAGAGAGAGATTGATGTGAGTGTGTGTAAATTGGAGAGTGAGATTATGCACGTGTCCTGTTAAGACTCAGACAGATATGATATATCCTGTCCTGTCTCTCTCTCTCTCTCTCTCTCACACACACACACACACACACACACACACACACACACACACACACACACACACACACACACACACACACACAGTGGTTTCTGAGCTTGCCCTCTCTGCAACCTCTGCTCATTTTTTTATTCATGTGACAGACCCAGATGCTGTTACTGCCGTCCTCATTCTCCATCTTGATTTGGGTCAGCAAATCGTCCGGTCTCCCTGATGGTTTGAGTCAGCTGACAGCACAATATCTCGTAAATCATCCCAGCACCTCCACTAAAGTTTCAATAACAGGAGTTAGTCAGAAGCCCCTTAACTACAAGTTCGATGCCTGGTCCTTTATAATAACACTCGAGCGGCTTCCTCATGTCACTGACTGCACAATTAACTGAGAGCGACAAAGACAGCCATTCTGTGGACAGACACAGACTGAGTTTCAAAGACGTGAGTCAAAGCTGCTGGAAACCTGGTCCAGCATGGAGCTCCACACAAGACACACCGGGAAGTGAGCAACAGCCTAATAGACAAACTTTTCATTGTTTCTGACCTACACAATGCTAGCACTCGACAGGCTAAGGAGCAAAAAACCAAGGCCACGAGAGATCCAGAAGGAGATTGACGTGAAAGATAGAAGCAGACAATTAATTAACTGAGAACATGATGTGGAATAACGTGGGAAAAGAGAAGACGGGGACGGGACTAACTGCAGCAGTTAGACCTTGGTGGGTCCAATCAGAAGCAAGAGTTTGTGAATAACAATATTGCTCGATGAGATGAAATGTTTCATTACATCCAATTCTGAATCACCCCGCAAAGACACTGCCCAGACGCCATAAACTAGGACCGCTAACAGCCCAGCGCGGAGACCATGCACTCTATACTAGCGTATTGCTCGGTAAGCTAAGCACTGCAACAATTTGTCAATGTGTATTAGCGCTATCTGCCAAGCCTGGAAAGATTTGCAGCCCATACTGCACGTTACTGTAAATGACAGAGCCACAAATTTATTTCTCTGAACATCCATGCTTCAGGTCAAGGTAAAGGGGTTTTATGTGTGCTCGTGTGTGTCTGCCTGGAGCGGAGACAGATGTGAAACTCATTGTCTGAGAGAGAACTCGCATGGAAGAACTCAGTTTAAATATGAACAACTGGCACGGGTTGGGACCATGGTAAGAGAGAGACGGAGGATTATTACATGGACAGCAGTTAATTCGTGCTTGAGAATATGAAAGTAAAGGTATTGTCAGACCCAATAACAATATAGATCAGTGTGCACAGGGATGACGGACGAATGGGCATTTTGGTTTGAGTTCATGCACGAGGCATGGAGTATTGACACAGAATTGCGTCTGCACGCTTGAAGCTGGGACTCTCAGCAGCAGAGTATTGGCTTCATTAAGACTGTATTTCATACTTCAAGGTTCAAATAGCAGATGGGAAGAGCCAGTGAAGTCTATTTTGGAGGTATCAGCTGTTTAAATACTCATGTTATGGTGTCAAGAACCAGCTTATGGCCACGGATCACTGTATCTGTGATTCATCAGTTGCAGCCTCACATGTTGGATCGGAATGTAGTGGAGTTGGAGGCAGGAAATTCAGTTTGCGAGCCAGAACTGGAGATGGGTGGCCTACGTGTTCACAGGTTCTTAAATAGCAAGTGGAGTAATGATTCATTGCTCACAGATGAAACTGAATAGGTCAACGTTGAGATCCACATGGACACTGTCAGAATAAAAGAGGGGAGAAATACATACAACACCAGATTTCCGTCCTGTTCACACTGATCTATATGGTTATTGTGTCTGGCAATGCCTTCACATTGGATGATAACCTGGTTTGGAGTATTTTTTAACTTTGTCCATACCAGTCCAGCAGCAGCACATCAAAGAGGGAAAAGAAGAATTAACAAGATCCCTGATGCAGTTCGTCGGGAGCTGTGGAATACATGAATTCAAAGTCTCAATCGGAACAATTACTGCCACAAGGGGAATAGAGTCTACGAAAAGAGTAGTATTACTGTCAAGCATTGTTTAAAACGTTAAGGACTGAACAGCGCTACTTACCAGGGACATCAATAATAGCCAGGATTGAAAAACAAAATTATTGAATATGGAAAATTGCATATTTGATCCGAACTGCTACTGACCATCGATCATAATATGGAGCAAGACACCAATCAGCATAGTGTAATTACCTGTCCATTCTTGGAATATTCAAAACTAATGTTGTCAGATGTTACTTTCTTCTCATGCTCTCTCTTGAGCTGCTGATCGTTCTTAGTGCTCTCGGCGATTCTGTCACAAATATTATGGGATAACACATTGAACAGAGACCATGTATGATTAAAAGATGTAAACCATCCGCTGGCATAATTGGAACACATGGAAACTGACATTGAGGACAGTCAGCGAACAAACATGCTCAGTTAAGGCCAACCTTATAGCAATTTTCAAACCATAATAAAACCAAATATTTATGTCGTCAGGATGGAATGGATGAGGGTGCTTAATGATGGACCATAGATCTTAAAATCATTTTTATTATTTCTTCCATGTATATGGGAGTAGTGCCAGAACACTGCAGAATTGTATATATTACACACTGTTTTTAAAAAGAGGCAAGGATAACGTAACACACCAGCTGCATAAGGTGACTGGTGCGGACGTTTGCAGAGATCATAAACCAGCGGACAATGTCTATTGACCATTGTTGCTCCTGGTTTTAGTTAACTGATGTCAAATCCTTCCATTTTAGGCTAGCTTTATGCAAAGCTGGTTGGAAGACGTTAGTGGCAAGAAAGTAGGAGGCCTTCATAAATATGATCACGCAGTAGAGCGATAGTATGTTTCTATTCATGAGAAGGGCAAGGCTGGTAGGCTAAGGAATGCTGAACAACTAATTCAGGTTAGAATCAATGAAAAGAAGGAAGGAATAGATAGCTATAGAGAGGAAGGATCAATTAACTTTATCGAGGAGTGCAAGGGCAGTAGGGTCATACTCTAAATGGAAATCAGTGTGAAAAGTTGCTCGCATGAGGAATCTTCAGCAATAGGATAAGGGAAATCCAGAGATTCTACACATACATTAAGGTCAAAAGGATAACTAGGGAGAAAGCAGGGTCGCGTGAAGAACAGCAAGTCTGCCTCTGTGTGGAACCATAGGAGTTGGCTGAGATACTAAATGAATATTTCACATCAGTATTGTCTATGAACAAGGATATGGAAGGCGCACCTAACCTGCACGTTGGTGTACTGTAGGAAGAAACTCACAACAACGTAGGGAAAATGTGCATGTCCCACATAGTCAGCCAAGGGTGGGACCGAAACTGGTTCCTTGGAGCTGTAATGACCGCTGAGTCACCATGCTGCCCCACTCATCAGGCCGGAATGACTGCATTCTCTCACATTCTCTGGAACCTTCACATCTGTTCAGATGATGTTGAATTCCAGCTGGGTACCTCCGACATGCACACCTTTTCTTTCACCCAAGGATTCACTGTCACCCAACCCGCTCGCCTAACCTCTGATGCACAGTGCTTTCTGCTAGAACTGACCCAGTTCCTGCAATTCTGCAATCACCCCTTCCCCTCCTGCCCAGATGAAGGCGTCCATTAATCCTGCAGCACGCACAATATTTGTCAAACTAAAATGAAACAAAATGCTGCAGATGATGGAGATACGAAACAAAAACCGTCTGAAGAAGAGATCACCGTTTTGAAATATTAACTCTGCTTTCTTCCTAAATATGTTAGCATACACGCTCAGTTTTGCCAGCAATTTCTTGCATATCTAATTCACTGTTAATAATATGTACAAAATCGTCCTTGCAGTTTTGCCTTTGATATATAACCCCCATCAGTATTTGTTTCTCCTTGCTGTTTTTAAGATCCAGACAAGTGATATCTGTGTAATCTGAGTGTCGTTGTCTGTGCTGGAATTAATGGGAGATTCAGCGACATGTTCCCTGAGACTTGCCTTGATATTAAGATAATATCGCTGCCTCGTGTTCATTTTTCTCAAGGGGATTGGAGGGATTTTGCTTGGGTCTCTCTGAGGCTGGCGGAGTGGAGAAAGACAATATTTTCCCTACAATTTTCTACATTCCTCCTGATGACTGAAACTGCTCGGGCCTGGGTACATCTTCAGAGCAGGCAGACATTGTCTGGTTACATGGCCTCCATCCTGGTTCAGCGGAAGGGGAAGGCATGCCTGCACGTCTCCCCACATAGAAGGAGCTCCATGTCCAAACCCACATCACATGTTTGGGGGAGGTAGTAATGTCTCGCTGGTTGCCACGTGCAAGGCTTAATATCGGGGGTTGTACAGCTTAGCTCCACATAGACTGTGGCTGTCTCGGTGAACTATGGGAATTCAAATGTGGCACTGGTTTCTTGGACACTGGGGAATTCCAGGCTCTCCAGTGAGTTGGGGGGGATATGGGGGTTGCTCTGGGAATGGTGTGCAGTAAGAAGTGGTGGATACCTAACGTAATTCTCACTGCGAAGTCTCTAACACCAATTAATGTGGGGTGTTTGGTGAGATCCCTTCAGCCTGTCGTCTAAATCTCCGCCAAAACTTTAATCAGCTTACACTTTGCATAACAAAACATTCATTATTATATTAATCCACAAGAACATCATGAATAGGAGCAGGAGTAGGCCATCTGGCCCCTCAAACTGGATCAGCCATTCAATTAGACCAGGGCTGGTTTTCAATCGACTCAGATCTACTTATCCACCCTCTTACCATAACCTTTATTTCCATTACTTTTCCAAATTCAACTTTTGCCTTAGAAACATTAATCGAATCAGTCACAAATGCTTCACTCTGCAGGGAATTCCACACATTCAGATGAAGATGTCCCTCCTCAACTCAGTCCTAAATATGTTCTCCCTTATATTGAGGCTATTCCCTTTATTTCTAGTTTCACCCAAGCGTGGAAACAAACTCCCTGCTTCTATCTTATCTATTCACTTCATTATTTTAGCTTTGTATGAGATCCCCACTCGTTCTTCTAAATTCCAATGAGTATAGTCCCAGTCTACTTTATCTCTCCACCTTATTCAACGCTTTCTACTCTGGAATCAACATAGTGAAACTCTTCTGCACCAACGACAGTGCTGGTACTTTCTTTGTCAAGTAACGGGACCACACCTCTATACATTACATGACGTGTGGCCTTACCAGCACCTTTTGCAGTTCCAACAGAACATCGCTGTTTTTAAACTGCATCCCTGAAGCAGTGAAGGATAATATTCCATTTTCCTTCTTAATAATTTGCAACGTAACATTTTGTGAGTCCTGCATGAGGACACCCAGGTCCCTCTGCAAAAGAGCACGCTGCATATTTTTCACTATTTAATTATAGTCCTTTTTGCAGTTATGCGTACCAAAATGGATGGTCTCACATTTGTCATCGTTGTACTCCATCCGCCAGGCCTTTGCCCACTCACCTAAACTATCCCGATCCTTCTGCAGATATTCATGTGTCCTCTGCGCTCTTTGCTCGACCACTCATTGTCTGTCACACTCAAAAACATCTTTGCAAACGTTAATCATTTGATTCGCGATCATTCTTTACAATCATACAGATGTCATTTCGAAATATTAAATCTGCTGAATGTTCAGTTCAAAATGTTGGTAACTGTGTCCCAATGTCTCTCTGACGCCATTCAATCATATGCATTTCACAATCGTTTTTAAGAATATAAAACACATACACATTGACTGTCTTTAATTGAGTGTTTACTTTTAAAAGAACAATTATTCCGTGCTCCACTGTCACTTTTGTTCCTCATATTGACACGAACAGGAAACAGGCTGACACCGTTATACTCCAAAATCAAACGTGGTGGGTAATGTTTCATTGAATCACTGAGGCTGACAAGGACACAAAACATACTCTGAATGTGGGTCGTCAAAATCCATCACCAAGGGTGTCTCGACAGGCCCACCAAGGCCTGAGCAGTTACAAATCACAAACAGACAGCAGCCAGAGTGTGAGAAGTGATGGGGGAACAAAGAAGGGAGAACTAATCTCACCAAACTACTTCTCGGATTGATATGTCGCAAACGGTATCTGTAGTAGCAGCTAGAACACAGTCCGGGCGTAGGGAAAGCCTCAGCCTCATATTGAAGACACTGCCCACTTTGTTCTCTGGCTCTATCACCTGCGAAGTAGGACATAGGTCTAAATGACCGAGCAAATGGAAACTGGGCATCCATGAAGCACTGGGATATTGGCAGCTGCAGCATCAATGGCCTTCCCTCTATCATAAAGTCAAAAGTGGACTGATCACTCTTGTTTACAAGCAGTTCGGCACCATTCACAACGACACTATAATGAAGCAGAATATTCACCCCATCAAGAGTTTTGAACAGGAGAAGGATGTGGTCGTTCAGCCAGTCGAGCCTGCTACTCAGCAATTGGATAAGATCTTTTAATCTCTCATGTTTGTGACATAGGAAATGGAAGGGAACATACAGCCTATCAAAGCTGCTACACAGGAACATGGGGAGGATGGGTTACCTTGCCGGAAGCACAGATAAGTATGGGATTAATTTGTATATATCAGTTTAACAACGAACAATGCTGCGGCCTCAGAAATTTGCAACCAATATCAACAGTTTGCATAAATGGAAAAAAAAGTTCTCTAACTAAAGATAAAATGACACTAAGATAGACAGGAACTGAAATTATCGAGAGGAATTGAATAATCTGTAAATGGATAAACGATAGTCAACAACTTGGTAGATAGAATGTAATGTGGGTAACTATGAACCTGTGTTTTTTTGTTCCCCCAGGAAGATTTCAGGGTTATACATTACATAAATGGAGAGAGATAACAAGACTTAATGAAACACTGAGTACTTGAACGTTCACTCTGACCCAATCAGACATTAGAATTATTGCTTCATCTCCCTGATGGTCTTTTCACTGATGCTCCCAGTGGCCCCATTGGTCTCAGTATGCGTGGGATATTTTGAAGTGGTTGGTTGGCTGTCGGGAGGGGAGGGTGTTTTTTTTTTGCCAACAGGCCATCTTTTCTTTCGACGAGGAGACTCGAAGATGATGGGAATGGCTGATTGCTTCTGAATGAAGAGCCTCTGGGTGGTCACCAACATGATGAACGGTGCATGGTCACACAACAACATTAAAATCGTGAGTGACGGAGGGTTCAATCACAAGAATTAGAACTAAAGGCCTTGTAAGATCAACTGACGGGGTTAGTTATATCACATTCTTTATTCAGCTCTCAAAACCAGCCCATAAACTATAATCACAGCGGACATGCATGTTCACCATGGAACATTGTGTAGAGCAGGCGATAGTTCTGCTCAGTACAACTCAACAATCTGTCCAGAGTGGAACACTGTGAAGATTCATGCATTGCACTGCTCAATACAATCCAGTCATCTGTCCTGAATGAAACACTGCGCAGATCATATCAGAGCATTGATCTATAAACTCGGGATAGATATCTGTTCAGCAACGGGAGCTGTGCAGACCATAACAGCTGAATGATCTTTAAAAAAACACAACTGGAATGTCTGACCAGTACAGGGAACTTTGCAGTAAGCACTGGTGAACTGATCTGTAAACCAGGCACCATTTACCTTCCCAGCATGGAGAGCTATGCACACCACCCCGATCAATTGTCGCCAACACTGTGTTCGATCACTGCCCAGCGTCAGGAAACTTGCGCCCATACTGGAAGTGACAGGATGTGCAGCTTCCATTCATTACAGCTCCATGTCTCCATTGTGCCATGATAAGAGTTGCTGCGGGTGTGAAAACCGTTGTCAGAGAGCGATTGGGGGAATCATTGAAAAAAACGAACAAATGGGAGGGGTTTGGGATATAGACTGAGACGGGAAGATCGATAGACATATCATGGAATGATGTGTACATATGTTTCAGAATGCTGAAACGTCGACATTTCGATTAGATCATGGAACAGGAGCCAGTATTCCCAGGTATGATGGGTCAACAGCATACTGGTGTGAGCACAGACGGTGGAGAGTTTTAAATGGACATTTGCACTGTAAGTTTCCAACAATAATGTAGCTCCGTGGCATTTTCACTGAGTGTGACAGCGGGATATTATGCATGAGGCTGAGCTAGTTTCCTCTGTGCTATCTGAACGAATGCACATCATTAACTACATATCCCACCACATTGTGTCCCTCTCATTTATTGCCAGCCCGATTCTCCCACCCATAACAGCTGCAAGTACTAACTATCGCCCCAATGTCCCTGGTTATTTAGTGATCCCTGGCAATGATGCCAACTTTAAAAGGCTAACGGGCACACGGTTGAGCTTTCTCAGCTCGGAGCAGCACTGCACGTTTTAATCCGAGCCTGGCAAAATCAGCGACAATTACAACACGATCTGTCGACAGCGGCACAGCCGTCCTTTTGATGGGGTAGTACAGAAGAGGCCTCACCACCAGGCCACCGACAAAGACTGTGCTCACCACGCAGATCAGTGCAGTATCTGTGGTCTGAAGAAATGTCCAGCCATACAGGACAAGTATCAATAACCTTCCCCGCCTTGTCAGGGTAAGTGTTACCATATTCTGTCTGCTCTCTGACGCTCACTGTATATCTATGATAGCACCTATCCACGAAAAAGGCTCATGCTCCAGCATGGAGAACGTGAGGACTGCAGATGCTGTAATCAGTCAATATTGGAATGGTGCTGGAAAAACACAACAGGTCAGGCGGCATCTGAGGAGCAGGAAAGTCGACATTTCGGGCAAAAATCATTCAACAGGATGCCGCGTGACCTGCTGTGCTTTTCCAGCACCACCCCAATCTTGACTCTTGCTCCATCACTCTCACTGCTGCATGCCACAACGAAACCCTTTCTCTTTCCCCTCAACTGCACCCCTCCACACTAATGACACTGCATAAATACAACACTGTGAATTGTCTCCCTCCAGAAACCTCACCATTTCCCACCACGTACACCAACACTAACAGCAGAACCCCCCGCTTGCACTATCACACACTGCCTCCCCTTCTCCCATTCGAGGAGAAACAACCTGGAAAAGAACAGAAAGGGCCAAAACGCGTGCTGGACTCCTTGATATCAGTTCCTCACGTCCCCTCCCCTCGCCATGTGTGGAGGATCATGTCACGAGCCGGAGAGGACAGTGGAGATTCTGAAACATTCACATCCCACCAACGGAGTAAGGAGCAACGTTCATTGAAGGGAAACTTTCACTTTAAACCCATTGCCAGTTCCACTTCCCCCGACGCAACTTCGAGGTTGTGGCCCTGATTCGCTCCTACTTCGAGCTGGTACAAATGGAATTTCCACGGTCCTGGTGGGCAGAAGTTTGGGCTCACAACACATCGTCTCCATCTCCTCCCAGGAAGGGAGCATGGAGACTCATTCCTACCTATTCTCATGTAAACAGCTCAATTACTGAAAGTAATTTGTGAGGGTAAATTGTCCTGGCATCCTCAGTAGTCTGCGCTCATATACACTCAGGATGCCTACTCCTGCTGCACTTTAATAACGGTACAGCCTGTTTTAAATTGTTGTTGTGGTTCTGTTCGCTGAGCTGAAAATTTGTGTTGCAGACACGTTTCGCCCCCTGTCTAGGTGACATCCTCAGTGCTTGAGAGCCTCCTGCGAACCGATTCTGTGATGTTGCCTCCGGCATTTATACTGGTTTGTCTCTGACGCTTCCGGTTGTCAGTTCCAGCTGTCTGCTGCAGTGGCCGATATATTGGATCCAGGTCGATGTGTTTGTTGATAAAATCTGTGGATGTGTGCCATGCATCTAGGAATTCCCTGGCTGTTCTCTGTTTGGCTTGTCCAATAATAGTGGTATTGTCCAAGTCGAACTCATGTTGCTTGTCATCTGCATGTGTGAATACGAAGGATAGCTGGTCGTATCGTTTCGTGGCTATTTGGAGTTCATGGATACGGATCGTTAGCTGTCTTCCTGTTTGTCCTATGTCGTGTTTTGTGCAGTCCTTGCATGGGATTTTGTACACTATGTTGAGACAACTGGAAGCGGCACCGACAAACCACTATAAGTGCTGGAGAAAACATCACAGAAGCGCTTCACAGGAGGTTCCCAAGCACTGAGGATGTCACCTAGACAGGGGGCGAAACGTCTGCAACACAAATTCCAGCTCGGCGAATAGAACCACAATAACGAGCACCCGAGCTACAAACCTTCTCACAAACGTTGTCGTAAATGGTCTTTCAATGTCCTTTCTCCATCACACTGCTCTACATTGTCATCAGCTGCCATATACTTGAACACTACAACAACGTTTCATGATCCTGGTAGAATTCCAGATTATCTTGCACACACGTTTCTTTCTTCCAAGTTTGCTGCCGTCGACAAGCACTGACATTGTCGCAGCATCACAGTCCCCACGAAACATCTGAAGTCCTGTCACATTCACGATTATGAACAAATTAAATACTGACCCATGACCCACGGATGAAAACAAATAACGACATGCTGCTAACCGGGCAATAAAAATCCTGAGACACCCCAGACAGAGGGAGTGAAATATTGACAAAGCACGGAGCAAGAGAAATCCAGCAGGCTCCACTTCTCTGTATTGACATCAGGGTATTAATGTTATGAAGGTGAAGGCGTGTACAGTATCTTTAAAATAGACTGAATGCTGTTCTAAACTGCGAGCTGACAAGCACCTGTGTATATGAATAGCTGGCATTCCCAGCATGTCAATGAGAATTGAAAATATGTAATAATAGGCTGTGAAATAACTACCTGAGCTGGTTACGGTTTTGACAAAAAAATCAAGTTCAACTAATTAGTTTAAATTATGCCCCGGGATATTGAAATCAAATCGATTTTGAACTTATTGTTTTTCCAACATCGAATCAATGAGACGATCTGATGTGTGGATATAAGAAATACAGGAATTTTGAAAACTGCAGACAGAGCAAATGCCATTAACACAGTTCTAATAAATTAGAAAGTACTCTCTATCAAAGGTACGTTTTCATACGAAACATCTCCATATTAACAAGTTCGAAGATGACCTAGGGAGATAGTCAGGCGGACGAAGACACCGAAAACAGCAGCTGCTGTGTGGTTTTCAAATTACGTTTGTGTAATTTGAATAAGTGTCTTAGTTAAACAGTATATTGTTATATAGTTGGATCTAGGTAATAAGCAGTATAGAGAATGGGGCTTAGAGTTGTGAATTATTCATTTGTTGTTTATTGTTCATTTTCAGAGCTAAAAAGAACTTGATGTTCTGGGACACTGGAATGTGGGAGTTCTTTGCCAGACATACTTGAACAGATTACGAGGCAAGGTGAGATTTTCTACGCGCTGAGTTGACATTACCAGAAGGGTTCAACATCGTGTCCTAACAATTCCTGCGTCTGTGTATCTGTGTGTCTCTGTGTGAGGCAATTCGAACAATGTTTCTGGAATTTAAATTGAGGCAATGCGACCCTCTGCTGACCTCTCCACACCCCTGCACAAGCATTGGTTCAGGGTGAAAAAGAACAGGGATTCATTCTGCAGTGGATCGTTGGAGGGCGGTTGCTCATAGTGCCTTTTATTTTTATATTAGAATTGTTTTCAAATCAAAACAAAACCCCAGGTATCCATTTAACAGCCACTTGTTACATTTGAAACAGTCTGTCCATTAGATTAGATTCATTACAGTGTGGAAACAGGCCCTTCGGCCCAACAAGTCCACGCCGACCTCCGAAGAGTAACCCACCCAAAGTAATGCACCTAACAGCTATGGACAATTTAGCATGGCCAATTAACTTAACCTGCACATGTTTGGAATGTGGGCGGAAACCGAAATACCCGGAGCAAATCCACGCAGATGCAGGGAGAATGTGGAAACGCTACACAGACAGTCGCCCAAGACTGGAATTGAAGCTGGGGCCCTGGTGCAGTGAGGCAGCAGTGCTAACCACTGAGCCACCGTACCGCACGTTGGCAGCTGTACCTGTACTTTAATTTCAGCCATGCACTTTCCATCTTAAAATGACCAGACACTTCTTCGACTTCATAACACCTCACCCCTTAAGAAAAAAATACATCAGAACGAAAAGATGGGTTCACATTTTATCCTTTAATTCTTAATCCCATTCCTACGAAATACAAAGGTCATTAATCAAAGTTATACCTTTCATATTAATACTGTTCACATACATAACATTGGAAGAAGTCAAAGTTTATCTACACATTTTCCTTTATATCAGCAATAACACATCTGCTCTCACATATTTACGAGCCGAAACATGTACGTTTTTGAAATTAAAATTCTGTAGCATAAGACTGCAATGAAATAGTCTTACATTTTAGTCTTTACATCGTTCGAAAAACTTGAGTGAATTGACGTCATTGAACACAACTGTCTCTGCCAACTTGTATGTCACCTAAACACAAAAGTGTTGTCAAGCCAGTACCGAACTCAACAATTCTTATTCAACAATGAAGTTATTTTTCCCGTGGACGATGAGTTTCGTTTTTGACAACTAACCAATTAGCCGTTCAATTCCATCATCATCTCCCTGCAAAAAAAATCTCCAATCCCAATATCGCTAGAATCAGTCGCGAATTTGCAGGATTTCCAAATATTTGGTACAGCTAAAGATGATGCAGTGGTTAATACTGCTTCAAATGCCTCCTGGCATTGATTTGCCCTTCCAAAGTTTGTGTTATTCTTTAGAGAATCCATCAGTGGTGTCACTACACTGCTGAATTTGGCAACAAACTTGAGATAGAATCCACTCAGACCCAATGATTGAAGAACCAATTTCTTCGTGGATGGTGGTGGAAAATGATCAATGGCCTTCGTCTTTGTTTTCCATCGGACCAACCTTCAATGCCCAATGTAATGTCCAAAGGCGTCACCACTGTCTTCGTGAATCCTTTTCTTTAGGTTTACTTCCAGTTTTGCTTTTTTTTTGATAATCGGTCAACGAGCTCTGCCATGCGTTCCATGTGATCTTGCCATGACTTTATTTTGTTGCGTAGAGGTGCCTTCCTGTAACCATGCAGTAACTCCGACTTCGTGATATGTGTGGCTTGTCAAACTTTATGTATGCTGTCCTCCAATCTTGGAATTGGATCCCAGTCCTATTTTGTTACAATGTTGACCTTCTGATAGTCCACACAATATCGTTGAGTCACATGAGGTTTGTCAACAAACACAAACAGCGAACTCCACTTGCTCGGACTCGGTTCGATGACGCCTTGGCTGAAAGTCACATCCAATTCCTTCTGGACCTTTGTGGCGTTGAGAGGATTCAGCCTGGAGGTGTGTTTATTTTATCGCAACAGCAATCCTTACTTCCACTTCATGCAAATTAGTGTTAGTCCTCCCATCTTGCTTCTGCATATTCCCTCGTACTGCTGCAACAAATAAGCAACTGGGTTCTTTGTTCCTACGACAGATAGCTCACTATCTGATGCCACTCCTCAAAGACTTCGTTGTGATGATAATATTTTTAGTCACATCAAACTGCATGACATCTGGATTTGATTCCTCACTCTGAGGGGCGGCAAGTAGCACATATTTCTCGGTGTACTTGTCTCTGTTTTAGAAATGTTTGAATATATTGACATGAAATCCCGAATACTGTTGTTTTTAATATCCGTCATTTTACCAGACAGTTTACTAAACTCAAGTTTTCTCAGTTTGGATGATGTCACTATACGTGATTTTGAAAGAATTTACTCCTACTGGTAGCAATACTAATCTGTCATCCACACATGAAAACATCCGAATTTCAGAGTTTTTATTTGCCACTTGCTTCACTCTGTGCTGTGCCCTCTTCAGGTGCTGCTTAGCTAACTCACCTACCCTATTTAATCTCTACCTCACCTCATACACATAACCCAAGTGTGAGATCTCCGATTTCGGTTCTGTCAATTTCTCTTGAACTAATTTCAAAATACCTCTCACTTCATGTCCGAATATTAACTCAATGAGATTAAACTGAGTCGACTCATTTGGGGCATTTTTAAAGGCAAATAATATAAATGGGACACCTTTATCGCAATCATTCGGGCAATCATGACAGTATGTATTTCACATGGTCTTCACTGTCTGATGCCAACTTTCCAAGGATCCCTGAGATTCAGGATGGTACACACTTGATATAACGTGCTGTATTCCGAAGCCATCCATGATTTCCCTCAACAACCGAGGGATACAGTGAAATTCTTGATCTGATTCACTATCTCTTGGTAGCCAATACTGAGTAAAGAAAGCTACCAAATCCTCCACTACCCTTTCCGTCTTAACACTTCACAATGGAATTGCGTCTGGAAATCTTGCAGAAACTCCATTATGGTTAGCAAATATTTGTTCGCACTCTCATTTAAGAAGGGAACCTACACAATTAATCATAATCTGAGTGGACTGTTCTTTAAATGCAGGCGTCGGCAATATGTATGGCATATACGGCAAAACAAAAACATTCCTTATGCATTCTAGGTCACGAGATATGCACTTGTACCCTATCTTGAGTCTTCCGTGCATCTAATTGATCTCTTACAGGTAGTTTATTTGCTACTCGTAACAAATACTGTCAATGTGCCACTGGGTCATAATCTGGCGCATTTACAATTTCCCATCTGCACTAAACTGCTGTGGTCATAATCTGGCGCATTTCCAATTTCCCATCTGCACTAAACTGCTGTGGTCTCTATTTTCATCTCAGGTTAATATCTTTAAGTTAATGACGCTCGACAATATATTTTGATTCCTTTCCTGGACCGCAACATCAAACAGAGTGTCAGCTATATGAACATCAAGTCTTTCGTCTTTTTCTTTAGTCCGTGCTTCTTGCTGTAAAATACGAGAGTGGGAGCTTGTTACTACATAGTCTTGAAAAATTGCAAGAGATTATTCTTTCAACTTCTCTGTTCGATTGTCTTCCTTTGGCTTCTCCACTACAAGTGGTGTCACACCCACCTTGGAACATATTAAATCGTTCCCAATAACAAACAGTATTTCGTGAACTGACACTCGCCAGTCACTCTTACAGTCTTGGTTTGGCTCTCCAAACTGCTTTACACAGGATAATCCTACATTTCGTTCCCTTATTCCACAAATCATGGCAGACTTGGGTAACATGTCAGAAATAATGCAAATATTTACATCTATTACGATGCGAAGCTGAGAGAAAGTGAGGACTGCAGATTCTGCAGAATAGAGTGTGGCACTGGAAAAGTACAAAAGCTCAGGCAGTATCCGAGGAGCAGGAGAATCGACATTTCTGGCGTAAGCACTTCTTTACGAAAGGGGGGTTGGAGGAAAGGGTGGAGAGATAAGTTGGAGGGTGGCGGGGAGCTGAGTGGAAGGTAGCTCAGAAGGCGATCGGTAGATTCAAGTTGGGGGTGATGCTGATAGTTTGGAAAACCACACATGATCATTCTCGCTTTCACCAGTTTTTAGATCTCCCCTGCCCCAACAGTTGGTTACAAAACTGACTGAAAGGAAGAAAACAGAGGGTGGCGTTGGAGGGATGTCTTTCACACTGGAGGCCTATGACCAGTGGAGTGCCACAAGCAATGGTGCTGGGCCCACTAATTTTCAACATTTATATAAACGATTTGTATTTGAGCATAACAGGTACAGTTTGGAGTTTGCTAATGACAACAAAATTGGAGGTGTAGTGGAAAGCGAAGAAGGTCACCTCAGATTACAACGGGATCTTGATCAGATGTGCCATTGGCTGAGAACTAGCAGATGGAGCTTAATGTAGCTGAATGTGACGTGATGTATTTTGGAAAAGCAAATCTTAGCAGGAATTTTACACTTAATTTTAAGATTCTAGAAGTGTTGCTGAACAAAGAGACTTTGAAGTGCAGCTTCATAGCTCCTTGAAAGTGATGTCGCAGTTGGATGGGATCGTGTAGAAGGCGTTTGTATGCTTTCCTTTATTGATCAGAGTATTTAGCGCAGGATATGTGAGGTAGTGCTGCAACTGGATTGGTTAGACCACTGTACATTGGTTACACCATTGTTGGAATATTGCGTCCAATTACGGTCTCCTTCCTATTGGAAACATGTTGTGACAACTGAAAAAGCTCAGAAACGATTTACAATGACGTGGCCAGAGTTGGAAGATTTGAGCAACGGAGAAAGTTTGAATAGGATCGGGTTACTTTTCCTGGAGCGTCAGAGACTGTGATGTGACCTTCCAGAGGTTTATAAAATCATGAGGGGCATGGAAAAAGGCTTTTCCCTGCCGGTGGGAGAGTCCTGTACTAGAGGGAATAGCTGTCTGGTGAGGGGGAAAGATACAAAAGTGATCTCGCAGGCAACCTTTTCACTCAGAGGGAGTTAAGTATATGGAATGACCTGCCAGAGGATGTGGTGGAGGCTAGTACAATTGCAACGTGTAAAATGCATCTGGATACGGGCCAGGCGCTGGTAGGTCGCACTAGACTGAGTTGGGATATCTGGTTGGGATGGACGTGATGAACCAAAGGATCTGATTCCGTGCTGTACATCTCTGTGACTCTGTGGCTCTATGAGTGTCACAGAGAGTGACAGATAATCACAGAGAATCACAGAAAATCAGAGAGTTAGGCAGATTCACTTCACTCCAGTTCCAATTCTCCAAATTAGCACTGCCCTCTGGTTACGTCCGAACTGTCCATCTTCATTCCCACCTATCCACTCCTGCCTCCCCTCAGACCTATCACTATCACTCCCACTTTCATCTTCCTGCTGCATTCCCAGCGCCTTTTGCACCAGCACAACTTCTTTCCCTTTTATTTATCTTTCTGAAACTTTCCCCCCCATCACATTGCTGATGAAGGGCTTATGCCTGATATGTCGATTGTCCAGCTCTTTGGATTCTGTCTGATCTGTTGTGCTTTTCGAGCGCCACACTTTTCGACTACTCGAGACTGAGCAAATCTCATATCTCGCAAAACTATAACTTGTTGACTTTCTCACTCTCCACTTTCTGAGTATACTTTGCATAGAGAGGCGAAATCTTTACTGAGATCATTCACGAGCGCCAGACCCAACCCCTGCACAGGCTGTGCACTCTACTGCAGCTCTTCGAATTTTCTTGTGGTTTCCTTTACTACTTGCCCAAATGCCACTGGCCCAGCCTCTTTTCCAATAGTGCCTTTCTTCTATCACTTTGTCTGTCACAAATTACGGCAGAAAAAAAAACCTTTTGTCAGTCTTCACCTTAAACCACTGACCCTGTAATTTTATGAGCTCAACTCACTTGTCGTGAAAATACCTGATGACTTGCACCTCCTTTCCACACTCTTGGGCTCCATTTTACCTTTTGGTAAGACATTAATAGTGCACTGTACGTTTTGTATTATTGAGTAAGATCCCCAAACTCTTAATTTCTGTCCCTCACGAGAGGAAAATCTTGCCACAAACTTAATTTCACAAATGCGTTTTTACCTGCCATCTCTGCAACTCTCCTCAGTTCATGAACTTTCTGTTTATTCACATGAATTCTTATCATATCTAGAAGAGACCTTTTTAAACTCTATGAGCAGAATAATCTCTTTTACAGCCTCATACGACTTGAATCTTTTAAAGGCCCATGACCATCTATCAAACTTAATATGTTTAAGTCCTTGAAGCTCAAGTTCAGTCTGACCTGGTTCCAGATTTATGTTTCGGAGCCGCTATCTGTATGCTTCTGTTACTAATTCATAAGCACTCAAAATAATCTGTTCCACATTTGCATAATCTCCTGATCACTCATCTGACAACACTGTGAATACTTGAAGAGCTCTGCCTACAAGTTTCTGTACTAACCTTACACTCAAGTAACTGGCAACTCCATCTGCCCAGCCAATACTTCAAATGAAATTTAAAAATATCGATATTTTTGTCATCGATATGTGGCAAAGTGTTAACATATCTGCACATCTCACTACTGTATCCCTTCATCACCATCCTGTTAACTTGACTTTCCTGAATAATTTGCAACTTCAGAAGTTCAAATTCTCTATTTCTTTTTCCGGTCTCTCTTCCTCTCGCTGTCTCTTTCCATTTCTTTATTTAATTTCTAACTCCATTTGTCACATTTGCAAAATTGTCTGATTATCGCAATCGCCTCAGTTTTTGAACAACTCCGTCACAATTTCTGCTTTCCGTTTGTCCGTAGTTAAACACAATTCTGACATATTTATTAATTCTAAAAGTATGTCTTTCTGTCTTTCTAAACTTTCTTGGCAAATTTAGAAATCACTTTCAAGCCCCAGAAAGTCTTTAGCAATGTTAAGAACAATTTCTCTTGTTTTTTTTTAATTGAACCAACCACAAGAAACCACAATTAAACACATTTTCTCACCTACGTTTTATATGAAAATCCAAGAACCCAGTTGCCAAATATTGGAATCCGTTAGGACCATTTATCCGCCTAATCCGTTCGCATCTGTCTAAATTCCGAACGACAAGCCCCCAAACTGTTATTAAATCGATGAGGAACCCCTCTGTAAATTAAGCCAAACTCCCAAAAAGCTCACCATGCCTCGCAACCTGTTAAAACATGCGTGATAGGGAACTCCTAAATTCCAGTATCTAAAAGAATCTGATCTCATATAGTAAACAATAAACAACAAATGTTCACAAATTCAGACTCCCTTTTCTTCACTGTTTGCTATCTGAATTCAAGTCTATAAAAAAAATTGTTCCAATAATCCACATATGAAAAGTTGGGCTCACTTAATCTCCTGACCACGCAGTCATCCGCTGTCTTCAATTTTTTTAGCTGCAGATCTCCCTAGGTCATCTTTTGTTTGCTGCAAGTAGGTTTTATATGAAAAAGCATCTTTCAACGGGAGCTTTTTTTTAAACTTTATTTGAGATCAAGAAGTCAGATGGCCAGTTTGCTCCCCGAAACTACAACAGTACATTCGGCTGTTCGATGGCTGTAAATCGTCTTCGAATTTTCAAAATTACTGTTTTATAAACTTCGATGACACATTTAATTCTGATAACGTGATTGGTTCCATGTGTCAAAGCACTAAAGTTCAGCTTCCAGCGGCTTTTGGGATCCTGTGCATGATTAAAACGAATTGGTGAAATTCGAATTGTTGACGAGACAACAACCAAAACTCAGGTATCTGTTTAACAGAATGTTGCTACATTTGGAAGTCTCTGCCCATGACCTGGCAGCGGTGGCTGTACTTTATATTCAGCAAAACACGCCCGGTCTCAAAGTAACCAGTTATGCTTTTGGCTTCATAACCAGTCGGCATGGACTACTTGGTTTGCTGTCAGATTCTATGACTTTAAGACTCCTGGATGTATTATTTGGTGACTCTTGATCAAGGACATGCAGGTCCTTTCGGACTACGACCTTTTCCAACCTCGCACAATTTAATCAATGCAAAATGAGATCTATGTTAATAGTAACCTTCATCCAAATGATGTGCCTACCTTGCAAATTGCTGTGGTTTATATACTGACCCGTATGATACCCCGTGAGTAATGTCCTTCAGTGCAGAATTGGGCACTGACCTCTGTATTATCTTCACTAAATAATTCCCAAACCACGTTATATATCCCACCTTACTCATGAACTTTCACTCACCTGCCAATAACGACATCGAAAGAATACTGCTAATGCAAATCCACGGGTGCCATTGGGTTCCTATTTGTGGACACCTCAACTGACCCAAACACCACAGCTTTCTCAAAGATGTTTTCCCTTTCGGGAAGCTAAGTTGACTTTGCCAAGTTACATTATGATTCCCCACACCTCCATTTATTACGTTTCTTATAAAAAGATTCCGATATATTCCTTAGGACAGACATCAGATTGGCCATTATTTAGACGCATTTGTGTTCCTTCACCCTCCCGTTTACAATATTTGGGGTTACAAAAGCAACTTTCCAGCCATCAGGCAGCAGAGTTTTCGGCATAAACAGTTCTAAAAGAAATTCAATACATATTTATTGTCGTAACAACATTTAAAAGTGTCAGGAAATGGGACTAGATTAATTTGGGATTGTGTTAGTCATGGATTGGTTGCAATGAAGAATCTGTGTCTGTGCTGACCAATTCTATAACCCTTTCACTTGCCCGATTGCCACCTCCCTGAATACTCTGGGATGGGGCTGGTCTGATGCAGCAACTTAACAATCTTCAGTTCAATGAGAATTTTTTTGGTTAACTTCTCTTTCTTAATTCTAATCTCCCAAAGAATCTCAATTTAAACAGTCACTCTGACCTGGAGTATTTCTGGATATTTTTCGTAATGTTTCACTGTGGAGACAGAACTGATGTGTTCCCGTCAGTGGGGGCAGAGATGGTCTCCGTCACTAAATAAAAAAGTTGGAGCACTGCGCTTGGAAGATGATTGACATGGGACCCAATCCTGCTCAGAAAGTTCTAAAATCAAAATAGTACATTGAAACTGTGACTTCACGGACAGCACTGCACTCTCCTTAGTGTTAGGTTACAGGCTTTGCGGAAACCGGTGACATAAAGATGTGGCAACAACAGTTTAGAATCAAACGGAGTTTACAGTTTGTACCTGACACAGGTCCAGGTAGAGACAGGAATCAGTTCTTGATCAAAATATCTGTAACTGGAAGAAAGGTCAGAAGAGAACTGCAACCGAAAAGGTATCGGTGATGGTTTATTCACAAAATGCACTGAGGCAGAAATGACGACTGGTGATATTGAGGAGTTGGTAGTGGCCAGGTTTGGTGATAGAGAAATTATTGAGATATAGATCAACTCAGGACCAAATGGGGAAGTCGTGGTTATTAATATTTTGTTTCTCCTCTGATGTTTGTAAGTGACGAGAACAACATTCATGAAATGGGAATGGAGTATGTGATTGAAAGCGAAAACAATACTTTGCATCTTTGCCGAATATACAGAACATAAGTAGCGATGACGTTCAAAATCATTTACACAATTAATAAATGAGCTGAGATAGACTTACCAGGAACACCAATTATAGCGAGGATGGGAAAGTAACCTGCCTGAATAATTATCAGTGCACATTGAATCCGCCATGTTAACCATATCCAATCCAGAGAAAGAAAGAGCAGACTAATAGATAAACTCCTGTACATTTTTGTAACATTCAAATGCATTGATCTCAGATTCTGATCCAATGCAGGAACATTCCAGTCTAATGTTCTCAGATTCTGATCGATTGTTGGAACCTTCCAGTCTATTCTTCTTAGATTCTGATTCATGTTGAAACATTCCAGTCTATTGCTTTCAGATTTTGATCTCTCCCATTCTCCGGAGCTGTTGGTTCCAATCGTGTTGAGAATGATGCTCTCGCTGATATAATTTAAAAAGTCCCTTATTAGTAGAAGAAGGAAAGCCTCATGGGACACAGTTGGGATCCATGGAGACTGATGTCAGTCACAGTCACTGAACAGAATCTCCACTTAACCCCATTACTACAACACATTTATTGTAACAACAACAGCTGGTCTGAGTGATGCACAGACATCGCCTGATGTTTGTCTTACCGACTATCTCCGATAATACCAACAATGTTAGATGAAAGAGAAAGGCGATGCTTTTTCTTCACATGCTTTGTGTCTCTGCTGTAGTATACACATACAGTGTTTTACGTAACCACTCTATTAACAGCAAATGCAGAAATTGTTACAAGAATTTAGATTCCTCCACATCAAAAAATATCAGTCTAAAAACTGTCTCTGGAGACAACTGTCCTCAGCATTAGAAATACAGATTTCCTTGGACATTCCTGTCGCTATTCTAATAAAGCAACATTTTATCTTGAACACTCTGCACTTCATGAATTCTTTTCTAAACATGCAAACATCTTGTTGCACAGTATATTCGGTTCTTCTTTCCCAGATTTTTACCCTGAGCCCGAAAGTAAATGTTGTGTTTACAATTGCATTGGGATTAAATGGTCAGAGACAGCATGTCTGTGTCATTGGTTAAGAAACGGAAAGGAATAGGAGACAATCGATGTGGAAACTGGAGAGTAGTAAAGTGTTAGTCTCCCAGTTACCAATATTTTATTGACAAATGGAATATAATTAAATACAAAGAAATAAAGACAATGCATTTCGAAGAAGGAATAATAAGTGAAAATGAAAACAAAACAGGACAGTTTGAAATGAGGGAAGAATGATTTCACATACAGTACTTAATCATTGGACGTGCATTATGGTAAGATCGTACAATATATTCGGAATGTACAATGGAGACACAGTTCACGAAATGTGATGTATACGTTGTATAAAATTTATAAGACAATATTTGTTCCTCATCTGAGGTGTCATGTTCCCACTATCTCAACGTTTCTCTCTTTCTGGGATTCCCAGCTCTAGCCTCGCGTTCTTATCAGGATGTATGTTGTAAATTCCTGTTTCTGGTGTCCCAACTTATTTTAGTTAACTGCCTTTGCACCGGCAAACAAAAATATTGTCCTGCTGGGTTCTGTCAACAGCCAGTGTCTTTCATATTATTGCAGAGAAAAATTTTGGCATCAGATGCAGCATTTGAACATATTACTCTATTGTATCTACTCTGTGCAAAGACCATAGCAAACAGGAATTGGGAAAACAAATACGGAAGTGCATCTATTTCTGCCATGCATCTATTTTTCGCATTTTTGACATCTCTTCATCTATATTCTCACCTTTTCTCTCTTTGTATCTGGATAAAAAAAATCCTCCAATCAATCTCATGTCCCATTTCTCAGTTCTCCTTCAGTTTATATCTATTGCTCTCTTCTTGACGTAGTCTGATTAGAATTGAGTAATTTAAGTACACATTCTTGAGGGAGAAGCTGGCCAGAGTTAGTTGGTAGGGGAGCCGAGTAGGGAAGACCATGGAGCAGCAACGGCAGGCGTTTCTGGGGAGGATCCAGATAACATCAGAAATTCATCCCAAAGAAGAAGAAACATGCTCGCGATGACAATGCAGCCATGAGTGATGAGGGATGTCGAGGACAGCATAAAATCAAAAGAGAAAGCATATAATGTGGGAAAGGTAAGTGGGACTCCATAGGAAAAAGAAGCCTTTAAATACCAGTGGAAGATTACGAATAAAAGCAATAGGGTAGAGAAGACAATATCCGGTGACAAGTAAGCTTGTTAATAATATGACAGCCGATTTCAAGAGTTTTGTTTAAAATACATAAGATACATAGAGAGAAGAGCAAGCGTCAGACTGCTGGAAAATGAGGCCTGAAGAGTTATAGGTAACAATGAAACGGTAGTGGCATTGAACAGACACTTTGCATCAGTCTTCAAAGTGGAAGACACCCACAGCTTGCCAGAACTTTAAGAGAGTCAGTGGGCGGAGCTACGTGTAGTGACCGTGACTAAGACGGAGTTGCTGGGGATGTTGAAATATCTGAATGAAGACATATCAGTCAACCTGATGGACTGCAACCCATTGTTCTAAGGAGGTAGCTGAGGAGTTTGTGGAGGGGTTGCTGGTGATCATTCTAGAATCATTCAGGAATCACTGGAGTCAGGGAGGGTCCCAGAGGACGAGCAAATAAAACCTTCCCGTTGAAGGAGAGAGGGACACAGAATGCAGGAAATCGTCAGTGTCTCGACAAGCTGTTTTTTTTAGTAAGAAAGCGTAGTGAATCCTAGTGTTTCTCAATATGTAAATAAAGTATAAAAATCAAAGAAGTCATAGAGATCATTGAAAATTGTATAGTTAATCTACAGCATAACAAGAGTTAAACAGACACAAAGCTACTGCAAACAACAGACTTGCAAATATGTGGTTGAATCAAACGAAATCGGTTCGACGTGAACAGAAGCACATGTGACAAACAGATTATTACTTAAACCCTGTTGTTAAGATGTAGGGAATGGTGTGTGACTAAATAGTCTTTAAAAACTGTAAAAAGCTTGAATGAAGCTATTTGTACGGAGTTCTCAAGGTGCAACTATGTAGTCTACTTCGAAGAAGAAATAACGCCAGGTATTTGAAAAGATCACGGACTCATTCCCCATTTCTTAGCAACCCAGCATACACCTTCTACATTATGAAGCATTTGACCTGTACTCTTTCAATCCAGTCTCCTGCTGTTGCTGCTCACGATGTCGTCACCTTTACATTTGAAAGACCAAAAAACACGACTCTGAGGAATATTTCGCTCTGTCTGTGGGAACAACACTGACCTTCTCACTGCTTCCTATTTCAATAAACTGCTTTCGTCTCCTGCTAATATTTCTGTCCTGGGCTGTTGCAATGTTCCTGTGAAGCACGGTACAAGCTCGAGTAACGCCACACTTCACACGTCGGTTTGTTACTGCCTCCATGATTTAAGATTCATTTCAATCACTTCACAGCCTGACCCCGTTATGGCTGTTCTCCATTTTTCATGTAATCTCCCTCCTGGGATTCCTATGATCGTGTTTTGTTTATTTGCACTCAATGGAGAGAATCAATTGCCCTAATTCAAATCTCATTTTTTAAATTTTAAATCTGTTTCTCTTTCACACACGATTAAAAGCACGTTTGTCTTTTATGCTGTACCTCCACACCCCTGTTTCCTGTCACCACTCCTTCACAGTTGTGAAGGAATTAAAAAGCTAATTTTCCAATCCTTTCCAGTTCTGAATAATAGTCAGGCAGGACTTGAAATGATAACTCTGTCTCTCTGTGTCCGAAGATGAGATTAGATCTGTTGAGTGTCTTCAGAATGAGCAGGATAAATTTTCAACAAAACCATGAACTGCGTATTCTGGAATTATGAAACAAAAAACAACAACTAGAAGCTTTGAAGAAGAGTTACCGAGCCTGAAAGGTTTACTGTTCTTTCATAGCGCAGATCGTGCCAGACGTGCTTAGTTTCATCAGCACTAGTGTTTTTGAACACGTTTCAAATACGTGTGTCAAAGCTGCTCAAACGCCGTGTCCAACATGGAGCACTGCAAACCGGGAAATGAACAACAACAAAAAAGGGATAAATTCATTGATTCTGAAACCACATTAAGCTGTCTTTACTGACACTGCAGACCTCGTAATCATTGTCAGAGAGGGAACCACAGGGAAACACATTCAATTCTAACACAAAAGAATGAATTACCAGAGAGGAAAAAAGTTGAATTCATATCAGTTAAATGGTTTTGAGGGATGTGTCAACTTGATGCGCGACACCAGGGAGATTGAGAATATTCAAATGGAAGTGTTACCATATTCAAAACCCAGATTAGATCCCCGTGTGCAAGGCTGATGAGCGAATGGGTCTTGATGTGATTTAGGAGAGAGAGAGCAGAATTGCATTGCAGGCATTGCAGCTCGAAACTGCGCATTCATGTCGTGCTTTAGACCACAGCAGGGTTAAAGCAGAACTGCATTCAACCACAATCTGTAACTCTTTTTTTTTGGATATTCTCTCAGACGCAAATGACCATTTAGACGATCTATGATTCAGTGACGAGTGTGGGTAAACATGCCAGGTTCAGAACCATGTGAATCTAAACTTGACGACAACCTGTTAAACAACCACACTTGAAAGAACAGATCAGATCAAAGCTCTGCAGTCCAGCCACATTCAGTCTTAAATTGCGACGTGCAGTTCAACAAATCACTGGAGGAGAGTGCTCCACAAATATCCCCATCATTAAGAACGTAAACGTCCTGTACATCAGCGTCAAAGACAAGGAAGTAGTACTTGCACCATCCACAACCAGAAATGTTGAAAAGGATGATCTACATCACTCTCGTCATGATGTCCTCAGAAGCACAGCTGACAGTCTTCAAAGAATTTGATTTGTTTTCCGTCACATTAAGAAAATGTTGACACAATAGACACCTCAAAGGAAATGTGCCCTGATATCATTCTTGCAATAGCACTGAAGACATGTGCTGCACAGCAAGCCGTGCCTCTGGGCAAGATTTCTCATTCGAGCTCCCTCTCTGACAGATACCTGACAATGTGCAAAATTGTTCAACAATGTCCAGTCCCCTCAGAGTTACCACCCCCTTAATCCATTCAGAATCGTCCAATTGTTGAATGTTCTTTTATAACAGAGCTGTCAAACAGCACAGCAATAACCTACTCAGTCTGGTTTCCGTTGGGTATTGATGTGGAGGTGGGTCATGGAAATGTCATTGGATTACCAATCCAGAGCATACTAATTTTCTGGCAGCTGTTGGAAGTTGAAAGCATTAACAAAACATCAAGATCTAAAATTTGGTGTCAGTAACATTGACCTTGAAGCCACTGTATATTGTGAACACCAATTTGTTTCCCCAGTATAATTTCAGAAATCAAATCTCTCGTGCTTTCCTGGTCTGGCGTAAAAGTGACTGCAGACACACGTCATGGGATAAACTCTTTAATAGTCGCTGAACGGCCATGCAAGGCACTCAATTGTATCACACTGCTATGCGATCTTAAAGGATAAAACCAGACAGAACAATCAACCCAGTGTCGGTATTAGGAAAGGGAATTGGAAGCATAGTCCTGTCGAATCTGCAGAGACCTCCTTCCTGACATTTCAGAGATTGCAATAACATTTACTCAGCTTTCCCACAGTATGCGCAGAAACGTTGAGAAAGAAGGTGATCATTCGACACATTGAACCTCTCCCATTTTAGTTCATGGCCGAACATCTCCTCAACGCACTTTTCCCACACAGTGTACATCTCCCTTAATCGGATTACCATTAGGAAATATGGACTAATCTCTTCGGTTCTTCGAATTTGCCCCTCCATTAAAATTCTCCTACATACATTAAGTGGTAGGCCACTTCGAGCAGAGTTGAGGAGAAATTTCTTCACCCGGAGAGTGGTGGGTGTATGGAATGCTCTGTCCCAGAAGGCTATGGAGGCCAATTCTCTGGATAATTTCAAGAAAGAGTTGGATAGAGATCTTAAGGATAGTGGAATCAAGGGTTATGGGGATAAGGCAGGTACAGAATACTGATTGATGATGATCAGCCATGACCAAAATGAATGGTGATGCGAGCTCGAAGAGCAAAATGGCCTTCTCCTGCACCTATAGTCTATTGTCTATAACACGTGTTTATTAAACACAATTTGGCTGTAACACAATTAGTGAACCGTGGACCTTATTTTTGCAATGCGAGCTCCCATTCAGTGTTGCACGATGCAATTCTTGTGACGAACTGAACGGCAAAAAGGAACAGCTTCATTATCGTCTGCATAAAAGAAAACTAAAATTCAGTGTGTTCAGCTAAAACAGGAATGCAATCAACTTTGCAAGCCATGAAACTGAGCTTGAAACTGGGAATTGCGTTCTGCATTTCAAAGGAACTTTATTTCAACCAGGGGAGAATCTTGAGCAGAACTGGAATTTAACGTCATCTTCCACGTGGTCATTCAGCTCGTGCACTTTCTGATGAGGAGCTTCGTGAAAGTTACAGTGCTGTTGTTAGTGACTGTAATGTTGAAGTGTTGCATTTACGGTGCTATTTCATTAAAATCTATTTTATTTAAAGATTTATTTCGATTGAACTATCATTTTTGTTCCATTAAATACTATTTCTATTTCGATATTTAGGACACTTTTCGTGGTTTCCCACTTATCATGTCTTTCACAGAGGCTCCGTTGTTAATATTGTACTAATTTCATTAACAGTGTTCCACAGGATCATCACCTACTACAATAGTGGATAACTACCTGTCACGAGAGCTAATCCTCGATCGCCACTGCATTTTCCTGCGCTCTCTCCATTACTTTCGTGTCTAGAAATCCTTTTTTTATTCAATGCCTTGCCCCTCCCCCCAGCCTTACGTGGGAGAGAATTCCCCAGGTTCCCTACTCTCTGAGTGCAGTAATTTATTCTCATCTCAATACAGAATACAGTGGCCCCTTGAATTAGACAGCCCAGCGAGGGGAATTGTCATCCCTACTTCCAGTCTGTCTCGGCCTGTCAGAGTTTTTTGCATATTTCATGGAGATCAGCACTCAATTTCCTAACCCCCATGGAATACAGGATCAGTCAACCTAAACTGTGCTCCCACAGCAAGTCTGTTATCTCAGACATCAGACTCAACATTTTTCTGTATACTCCCCCAATGTCAGTTGTGTCATTTATTTGGTACGAAACCAAAGCTGTACACCATAATGAACAAAGTTTGTGATGAGGTCTCACCAAGGGCGTGTGAAGCTGCAGTAAGATACCTTTACTCCCGTACCCAATACCCCTTGAAACTGAGCTTAACATATTATTTATCTCCCTAACTGCTTTCTGTTCCTGCGATATTACTTTCAGTGACGACTATATAAAGAGATTCAGGTATTTTAATTTTATAACAACCGATTTGATAGGTCTATGAACACTGGCCCACGTGCTAATGCCTTTCCCAGGACTGATTTCAGGCTTCAGAACTCACTGCCGTACATGGATCTCGGAGGTCTATGCGGAAGGAAACATATAAAAAAGCATAATTCTCTTTATCGTGTAACATTTTCCAACAAATCCATTTTCAATTGGTAGGCCGTCGTTCTATTATCTCAAGCAAAGTGCATAACATTGCTCTTTATCTGCCACGTATTTTCACATTCACTCCATTTGCCTCAATCACCATGGCGCTTTTTACATCCTACTTAGCCACTCACAATCTGACGTCGATTCGTTCCATCAGCAGGCTGGGAAATGTTTAACTTTATTTCCTCAAACAAATGTTTGATGTGTACTGGTAATTTCTGTCTCCCAAAGCCAGATCTGTGCTATATACTCCAAGTCTTCCACTCAAAAAATATTGTTTTATTCCTATTTATTGTTTCCTGCCAGCTTTGCCTTTCGAAAACCATGTCCATATATTAGTCCGAGTCGTATAAGATTCGAAATTGCGTAAGACACTTGGGGATTGATCAACAATCTTTCCAAAAGTCCAATCGTATTGCGTTCATTGCTTCTCCACAACTTTGCTAAAAGTCAGTTTCTAAAATATGATTCCCATTTCATAAATCTCTGTTGCATTTGTCTATGCACGTTAATTTCAGTCCCAATACTTTGTTTAAAACAATTATTCATTCATTCTACGTTTATTTCATGTTATTCCCTTTTTTTCTCCCAGACTGCAGTTTCATAGCATTGCTGGGAACATTTATTTCTTTGTTTACTTTTCTTCTGTGAAGACAGAACTGAAATCATTAATCCATAGTACTGCTATTTCCGTATTCTCCATTTTCCACTCTCTGGATTCAAACTGGAAGGGAGCTGCAATTTTTCTCCCCAACATTTTGCCATGGACATACTTAGAGAAGCTGTTACAAGTTCACTCTTATCACACTTGTTATTATACCCTTCAGTAGCACATCAATTCCTGTCTTCAGCTGCTCAATCATTTTCCTTCCACGCCATCCAATCACAAGAGCTTAGTCTCTGCATCGTCAGAGATACAGCACAATATATATTAGTACCAATTTCGAACACAATGCCCATCGCCCTTGAATGTTATGGCATTTCATGTGCACGACAATACAAGTTCCAATAGTTGTGAGGTTACACGTGACAACTCCACTATCAGGCAGTGAAGTTCAGACCACAACACCCTCTGTGTGAAAAGCGATCCTAAAATCATCACCAATCCTCAAACATCCCTTGTCCCTCGCCCTTTGAATAAAATGAAAAGCTGATGTCTATCTACCCTGTCTATCCTACTCGTAATCTGATCCTTCTGAATCACATCATCGTCAGCCTTCTCGGCTCCAAAGTAAACATGCCGAGCTTATGCAGCCTCTCTCCACAGCTGATATGCTCCATCCCGGGGAACATCCTGCTGGATCTGCTCTGCACCCATTCCAGTGCAATCATATCATTCCAGTAATATGCATCCCAGAAATGCACATGGTATTCAATCTTGGCTTAATCGAAATTCTGCTTAGCTCTTATAACCTATACCTCGATGAATAAAGGCAATCATAACGGTCCTCTTATGCTTTCTCAACGTGTGTATTCACCTGTTTATCGGATTCAGTGATCTGTGGAGTAGCAGCCCCTGAGCTTCCAAGTGTGCGGACATTCATTAACTACTCCATTGTTTGGTTCCTTCTTCTTAAGTGCATCACCTATTATTTATCACTGTAACATTCCATCTGTCAGTCATCAACCCAACGGACCTTTTCATCTGTATCTTCCCGTAGAGAAGACCTTCCTCCTCACTGCCAACCACCTATCCAATCTTTGTTCCAACCACAAACTTACTTCTCATTCTCTCCCCGCCTCCCTCCACCTTCACCTCGACATCATTTGTAAATACAACAAATAACAAGTTTTAAAGTCACACAACACCAGGTTACAGTCCAACAGGTTTATTCAGACTCATTGGCTTTTGAAGCGCTGATGTCTTTATCAGGTGGTAGTGTGTTTTGTAAACTCGTGACTCTGAATAAACCTGTTGGACTATGTCCTGATGTTGAGTGATTTTTCACTTCGTAAACTCCAGTGAAACACTGTCACTTTCAAATCACAAATAAAAAGGGATACCACACTGATCCCGATGTACACCATATGGCCTTCATTCGCACAAACAGCCTCCTACCAACACCATCTATCTCCTACCACTAAGTTGATTAGGATGACAATTTGCAAGTCATGAATGTGTCCTACCTGTTTCCTTTTCATTCTGTTGGCGTGATACACTTGAAGATTAGCTGGGGATTCTCCCTCATCTTGCCTGACAGCAGGTTTCGATGCCCCTGTGTAAATCAGTCCAATCTGAGTGAAGAATTCCCTCCTTATTCAGTTTTAAATGAATTTACGCTTATCCTGCAATTATTTGTCTTGAATGTGGATTTGACCGCCAGAGAGACGTTCTGCTCATTCCCACCTTAACATGTGCTCTGCGTATTTTCCACGTTTCACTGTGCTCCACCTCCCATTCTTTGGAACGCGAGAGAGCACAGTCCGAGTTTCCTCATCAGGCAATCTCGCCATCTGAAGTACGAATCTAGAGAATGCCTTTGCACATTCTCTGTGGTCAGTATAATCTTTCTCACTAAAACTGTACGCAACACTTCAGGTACAGTCTTACGAACATGCTGCGAAACTGCTTCAAGTTGTTTTTACATCTGTAGTGCGACTCCCTGAATTGAAAGCGAACGTAAATTTAACTTTTCAATTAAATATACTGCTCCAAGTACCCTTAACATTAATTTTATTTACAACTCATTCGCAAGTTCTTATTTTAAAAAATCACAAAATCTACATTTCCCACTTCCAGTGTTTTTGCTGCAAAAAACAACTTCAAACAATTCCGAAGTTTATCAAGTATGACTTCTCTCTGTGAAATGCATATCAGTTCTCTCCAATGTTACGATTAATTTTTAAATATTCAGTCACTCATCCGATATAATAGATTCCAACAATTTCCCTACGGATATCAAGTCAATTGGACTGCAGTCCTCCTCACTGTCTCATCTTCTCTTTGTAGATGGTTGGATCCCTTCCAGTCATCTTAAATGCTTTGATCACGTTTACAAACTTTCGGTTAACTTCAGTGGCGTCATGCCTCTCTGGATATACAGGAAAATGAAGCACGTAATTCGGACTTCTATTGCTGACTTATTGCTGACATTCTGATAGTGCGTCAGACTTAACAATGCACAATACAGCTACATTTTCAAGTATTACCTTGTTACTGATACGAAAAGACCTCTTGCCTTTCATTCCACAAGCCCGATATGATCATTTAGTATTTCTGGGTGTTTTTCCTGGATCTTCCTCCATGGAGACCGATGCAAAGTAACAGTTTATTTTCACATTTACTTCCCTATCCTCCACAATAAATTCTCCGAATCCAATTATGAATGTCCACACTTGATCTTACTTCTTTTTTTTTTGTTTTCATTGAAATAGAGATTGTAAATTTGTGCAGTTTTTCTCTTACTCTTTGATAAAATCATGGAATCGCTATAGTATGACAACAGGTCTTCGGCCCAACAAGTCCACACGGACAGTCCAAAGTGTATCACACCCAGACCCATTACCATATTACTCCACATTTTCCCCAGGCTAGTGCACTAAACCTACACATACCTTAAAACTATGGGCAATTTTGCATGGCCAATTCAACTAATCTTCACATCTTTGGATTATAGGAGGAAACCAGAGCACCCAGAGGAGACCCACGCAGCCACCAGTTAATGTGCAAACTGCACACAGTTCGTCGCCTGTGGCTATAATCGACCCCGTTTCCCTGGCGCTGTGAGGGAACAGTGCTAAACACTGAAACGTCGTAAAACCCGGCATATTTCTGAGCATATATGATCATATTTTGTTTTACTTATCAGTTTCAAAACACACATTTTCTGTGTCGTAAATTCCTGAGAGTTTTTATGTTTCCACAATATCTGAAATTCTTCTCAAGTCACTTCTAATAATGAAGTTAATCTTTAATGTGTTGTGTTAAACATCATTATAACGCTGTCCTTTGATTGCTTGCACCTGTAAGAAATAGATGCGTTTCTCAGACTGCAGTATTTCTATAAATTTCCTGCTTCTGACCAGATATCTCCAGAGAACACTGCAGAGGACAGAGAGAAATTGCGGGGACATTGGCTGTTATTTTTGAAACATCGTTAGCAATGGGTGAGGTCCCCGAAATGTGGAATGCAGTGACGTTTGGGTGCTTATTCAAGAAAGACTGCGAAGAAAATCAGACAACGAAAGACCAGCTAGCCAAACATCTGACGTAGTGACATGCGTGAGAAGATTTTGGGAGATAAGACAAGCATGCATTTAGAAAGACAGAGTTTGATAAGGAGCAGTCAGCAAGGCTCCAATGGAGTGATCAGGAAGCTTGGTGAGTGCATGGAGGTATACGTATTTTCTATAGACATCAGAAAGACCTTTGGTAAGGGTTCCACGTGATAGGTTGCTCTGAAATGTTCGATCGTATGGTATCCGGGGGAGCGACTAAATTGCACGCACAATTGGATTGATGGCCGGGAGCAAAGTGTAAGATTGAAGAGATGTTTGTGTGACTATAGGCCTTTGAGTAGTGGAGTGCATCGGGGGACCGTGCTGGGTCCATTACTGTTCTGTTATCTGCAGCACAGATTTTTTTTTTGAGAATGTACAAGGCATGACTTGCAATTTTGCTGATGACGCTAAAATAGGTGATATTCTGGAAAATGAGGAACGTCATCAGAAATTTCACCAAGCCCTTGACCAGCTGGGGAAGAGTGTCGATAAATGGCAAATAGAGTTTAACGCAGCTCAGTGTGAGATCTTGCATTTTGGAAAGTCAAATCAAGGTAGAAATCTCAATGTGAATGGTAGGGCCTGAACAGTTGGAGTGCAACAGAGATACCATGCAGTTCAGGTTAATGGTTCACTGAAAGTGGAGTCAAAGGCAGACAGGGCAGTGAAGAATGCTTTCGGCACACTGGTCTTCATCGTTCAGGGCATTGCATATCAAAGTTGCAGAGTTAGATCATAGTTGCACTTGACATTGCTGAAGCCGCACTTGTAGTATTGTTTTCAGCTTTCTTCATTGTGCAGAAGAAGTTAGGGTCGATCAGGGATTGCATAGGGATCTTGTGCATGGAGGATGATCAGAAAGGAAGAACCCTGAATGACCTTCTGTTTCCTTCTGTTTTCACTCAGGAAAGGGACGTTTCTATGTATAAAAACTTTGAGGAGTGAGGAAACAGGCTTCAACAGATCGAGATTGAGGAAGTTTATGTGCAGGAAATTTTGCAAACATTCAAATTGATAAGTCTTCAGATTAATCTAAAGTCTTAAATCTGTGGTCAGCAAGGTTTTTGGAATGAATTCTGAGGGATGGTATTTATGAGTATTTGGAAAGGTATAACGTCATTAAAGGCCGATAACATGCCTTTGTGAGGGGCAGGTCTTGCCTCGCAAAAATATTGCTGAGTTCATTGAGGAGTTGGCGAGATATGGTTTGCGAAGGTCGAGCAGCGGATAAGCTGTGCTTAGATTTCACATGGCATTTGATCAGAGTCCTCACGGTAGACTTACGAATCTTGTTCGGAGGGATAGAATGCAGGGAGATTTTGCTGTCTGGATTCAGATTTCATTGGCTTACATAAGGCAGAGAGTGATTAGAGATGGAAAGTATTCAGCCTGGAGGTCAGTGGTGAGTGGGGTCCTGCAGTGCTCTGTTCTTGTCTATCTGCCTTCTGTAGTTTTTATAAATTGCTGAGATGAGGAGGTTGAGGCGTGTGTTTATAAGTATGCCGATGACACAAAGGCAGGAGTTGCCATTTATAGTATTGAGAAATATTGCAGGCTGCAGCGCGACATTGGCAGAATGCAGAGCTGATGTTCGGAAATGGTAAATGGAGTTCCACATAAATAATTATGAACTGACGTATTTTGAAAGTTCCATCTTGCATGTTGAAATATGAATTAAGACAGCATTCCTGGCAGTAGGACGAATAGCGGGACCTTGGTGTTCAAGTGCATAGATCCCACAAAGTTGCCACACAACTGGATGATTTTGTTAAGAAATCGTATGGTGTGTTGGCTTTCATTAATAGACGGGTCGAGGTTAAGATCTTCGAGGTTTTGCTGCACCATGACAGCACCCTGGTGAGACTTGGAATATTGTGTCCAGTTTAGGCCTCCCCATTATAAGAATGGTGTGGACGCTTTGGAGAGGGTACAAAGAAGGTTTACCAGGATGCTGCCTGCACTGGATGGATTGCCTTACGAGGGGAGGGTAACTGAGCACCGAACCTTCTCTGGACAGATGTAGTAAGAGAGATGACCTGATCTTGGTGCACAAGGTATTGAGAAAAATAGATAGAAACGATAGCCAGAGACTAATCCCCAGGGCAGGATTGACTGCAACGAGGGATAATAATTTTAAAGTTTGAGGAAGAACTAAAGAGGAGAATTGAGGGGTAGGTTCTTTATGCAGGAAGTTGTGAGCACATGGAATGCGTTTCCAGCAGTATTGGTGGTAGAAGAGTCCCTCCGGAATTTTTTTTGACAACTGGGCATGCACGTGGACAACAGTGAAATCAGGGGAGCACACGTTCGGTTATATTATTTTAGATTAGGATAAATCTTTGTCACAACATCGTGGGGCAAAGAGCATATACTGTGCTGTACCTTCTGTGTTCTTTGTTCTATTTCATCCCGTGATTAAATAATTCTGATTTTGCCATATTCTACCATGCTGTAAAAGAATACCTTGGAGTGCACATTCATAGCTCCTTGAAAGTGGAGCCGCAGGTAGATAGGATAGTGAAGAAGGCGATTGGTATTCTTTCCTTCAGTGGACACAGTATTGAGTACACGAGTTGGGAGGTCATGTTGTGGCTTAACATAACATTGGTTAAGCCACTGTTGGAATATTGTGTGCAATTCTGTTCTCCTTCTATCGGAAAGATGTTGTGAGACTTGAAAAGGTTCAGAAAAGGTTTACAAGGATATTGGCAGTGTTGGAGGATTTGAGTTACAGGGAGAGGCTAAACATTCTGGAGCTATTTTCACTGCAGCGTTGGAGGCTGAGGGGTGCCTTTATAGAGATTTACAAAAATATGAGTGGTATGGATAGGGGAAATAGACAAAGACTTTTCCATGGCGTACGGAAGTCCAGAACTAGAGAGCATATGTTTTGGCTGAAGAGGGGAAAAGTATAAGAAAGACCTAAGGGGCAACGTTTTCACGCAGAGGGTGGTATGTGTATGGTATGGGCTGCCAGTGGATGTGGTGGAAGCTGGTATAATTGCAAAATTTAAGAGGAATTTGGATGGGTATATGAATGGGAATGGTTTGGAGGGATGCTGGCAGATGGGAGTAGATTGGGTTGGGGTATCTGATTGGCATGGAAAGGTTGGACCGAAGGCTATGTTTCCATGCTGTGCATCTCTATGACGCTATTCGGAAATCTTCACAATGGACTCCAAAATCTTCTAAAATGCTGAGATCAGATTAATCATCATCATCATTTGTAGTTTGCTCCCTTCTTCAACAGGAGCCTTACAATATCGATACCCCAGCCTTCCCTAACTGCAATGACATCTGCAGGATCACTTCTGAAGCCTCCATTATATCTTCAATATATCGTTCAGAACTCGAAGATGTATCCCACCTGGTTCAGGGATTTATTCAATTTCAGACCTTTCAGTTTTGCTGGTATCTTCTCCTTGGTGATGGAAACCCCACTCATCTCTGCCACCAAATCTCTTGAATGTGTGGGATATTATTCGTCACTTCCTCTAGCACGACCGACACAAAGTACTTATTCAATTTCTCACCTACTTTCTTGTTCCCCATTACCATTTGTCCAGTAAAATTTTCAGAATTTTTTACAGACACTCCTTACCTTATGTTTGTCTGAGTACGTTTCTGACTTCAACTTCGATAACCTCCGACAGTGCACACACATCATACCCACAGTATTTAGACCTGAAGTGCACATTATAATCCACCTGTGTTCTTACCAAGTCATTTAAAGCTCCAGCATCATACTCTTGAAACTATAATATTTGCCAAAACAGTTAAGACAAGCGTCAAAAATACTTAATTGACTACAATATTAGCTTGACAAGTGACGTTCAGAGATTTTGATGAAACAGCCAACACTCTCTATATTGCTTTGAACGAACGTATGACCTGGCATTAATTCAGTACTCGCAGATCATCTTTTTCACGTTGAAGTGCAACAATTGAATTCGCATCGACATCCATTTGAGGAACAAAGATCCAATTTTCTAGTTCTCATTGCGTGTAAGTTGCTTTCTATAATCTCTCCTGAATGAACTGAGAGAAGTACTTAGAATACTATATGGACGTCGCTGGCTGTGCTTGGCTGGCACAAATTGTTCTTGAGGAGATAGCTATGCGCTGGCTTCTGGAATCGCTGTAGTTAACAGGGTGGAAGTAGATCCAAATTATGTTCATGAAGAAATTTCAGTATTTTGTGCCAGCACATTTCTGACTTCAGCTTCAATCTGTGCTAATTCTATGTATTTATTAAAATTGTCCTTCATTAATGATATCATAAAGATATCGATTAGATCACCCCATAAACTTCTAAATTATAAAGCATAAACGTATAATTTTTCTACTCTCGCTTCAGAGCGTAAACACTGACATCCTGGTATCACGTTCGTAAAACTGCATGGAACTACCTCCAGGGCCAAAATGTCCTCTGTAAGGAGTCATGTCCATTTCTCGTTTCAATACTCTAAGGGAGTCATGATCTTGCATGCCAATAACCCTTGGTGTGTTTGCTTGAAATACTGCCTCAATTATTTCATGGTTTCTGCCAAATTGATTGTGAGTTCCAGAGTGCCGCCACTTCTCTAAAAGAAAGTCCATGTCCTTTTCAAACAACCCCTACGTATATTCAACCCCGCCCCCGGCAGTTTATCTCGACATCAAGAATAATTATTCGTTCATTTCGACCTGTCGAAATCTCTCAGGACTGATAAATTGTGGTGAGATACGTTATCAATCTCCCGTGTTCGAAAGAAAGCAACTTCACACTCCTGGTATGGAGTGATTTACTTGTGACCACACGGCAGTGGCCCATTCTGCTTATTCAACCAAACACTCAGAAAATGTCACCTCACATAGTAACATGTTAAAGTATGAGTGACAGAGAACTCCAAAATTCCAGTACTCAAATAAAAAGAAGCAACAATTCATGATTGAAGTCGTAAAGTGAACATGAAACAATAGCTGTCTACAGCTCTAAGCGTGTTTACTTTTAAATGTTCGTTATGTGCCTGAAACGCTGCAACAATATACTGTTCCAGTAAAAAGATGCATTAAAATTAAATCAACTGACTTTGAAAACCACACAGCTTGTGTCATCGTCAGTGTCCTCCTTCTTTCTCCTGAAGACCTTGTTGGATCGTTTTGTGTCGTTTCCTGCAGCGATGTATTCAAAGGAAAAGGTCGAGATTCTTTTGAATGGCGGTCTCCCTCCATGGCGGTTTCCATTCTGACTGACTTCCAAAATGCCTGGTACTTTAAGGCCCAAGCATGGGATATTGTCATTGATTCGTAATTGGCAAAATAGCAATTTCAAAATCAATTGGGTTTTTATAACCTGGAACATAATTTAAGCTGATTGTTTTCGAAGGCGGAACCAACTGAGACGTCTGTTTCGAAGCAAGACGTTACTTTTTCTCAATTTCACAGTTCACTCCTCGACTGCTCGTGCCTCACCAACTCTTGTGAGTGCTCAGTGAAAAACAGAACTGACCGCCTCTTAAAGCTGCAGTATGCGCCTTCAACTTCATAGATCCTCCCCAAATAAATCAAAATGAACAGTCATAATGAAAAGATGGCTTCTTTTTCTTTTCTAATTCTTTATCTCCTTGTACGTGTTTACATGTGACATTCACATAAGCTCACATTTTTATGGCACACAACATGTACAGTTTGTAAATTCAAAGCTGGTATCATAACACTGCAACAAAATATTCTCATATTCTTGCATTTACATCATTCCAAAAATGGAAGACGATTGTCATACGTTTGGACAACTGACCCTGACACATTGTTTGCGACACAGATCTCAAAATGGTGTCAGGACAGTAACAAATACAATAATTCCTTTTCAATGAAAATAGTGGAATCTGCTAATTCCAAAAAACGTGAGCACCTTTTCCCCCTAGGATGATCGTGGAAATTTCTCAATTGTCTTCGTTTTTCCAATCCGTGGTGTCGACCTTCTAACACCAATTCTATTTCCCAAGAACGTCAACTCTGGCTTAGGAAATTAGTTTTATTGACATTTATTGACACTTTTGGTTCTCTAATTGATTCAAAGAGCTCTGCCAACTGTATCATGTGATGTATGCATGATTCACGACAGATCACTGTATCATCCAATTTGACTGCACAGTTTTTTTTTATCCGGCTTTAACCCTGATCATGAATCTTTCGAATCTGGCCAGTGCGTTCTTCATTCCAAAAGACATCAATTTGAATTTATATCGCCCGTTTGTGGTTTCAAACAGTTAAACGCCTTTCGCTTTCTCTTTCTGGTATCTACCAATAATCACGCAGTAACTCCAATCTGTTGATGTAAGTGGCATGTCCAACTTTGTCTACACTGTCCTCCAAACTTTAAATTGGATTTGAGTCCGATATTGTTATGGCATAGACCTTCTCAGAGTCCACAAATGTTAACCAAGTCCCATCAGGTTTATGAAGTAACACAACGGGTGTACAACTCTCGCACTAACTTAGTTTGATGACAAAGGAGGAACATCATGCGCAGAGTCAGAGAAAATTGATGGGATTCTGAATGAGTGCATTGCAGTGGTATTCACCAAGGACAGGGACATTAAGGATGCTGAGTTTTGGGAAAGACGTTCCATTACTGTGGTGAAGCCGGCATGAGAAGTGATAAACTGTACGGTATTCTAAAAACAATGAAGGTGAACGTGTCCCCATTTGCGGATGGGATGTAGCCCAGATTACTGTGGGAATCGAGAGAAGAAATAGCTAGTGATTTATCAGATACCTTTGCAAAATCTTTGAACACTAGTGATGTTACAGAGGACTGACGAATTCGTCGTGTTGTTTCCCTTGTTACAGAAATTAGCAAGGTAAATCCTGGAGTTGTGTATCACAGACATTGACGTCAATGGAAGGATATCTTCTGGAGAATATGTTCATGGGTCGCATCTGTTCCCATTTGGAAGTAAATGGGTTTAGTAATGAATAACATGGTATTGTACAGGGACGTTTACCATCTCATTAGAATTCTTTGAGGAAGTGAGAAAGTTGATTGATAAGGAAGGGCTGTAGATGTCATATACCTGGACTTCAACAAAGCGTTTGATATGGTTCAGCATAGTAGCTGATGGGGAAAGTGATGTCGCAATTGGGTCCAGGATGTAATAGCTAAATAGATACAGAAATTGTTTGACAATGGGAGACAAGACTACTAATGGAAGGAAGTTTCTGAAAATGAAGAAGTGTAAGACGTGTTATTACACCGGTTTCCATGCTGGAAAAAAATGTTGTTTCTGATGGAGACAACTATTCGACAGGAACGCATGTGCGATCTGATTAGCAAATTTTCAGACGAAATGTCGATTGGTGGAGTAGCAGACAGTGAGTGGGAATATAATAGAATGAAACAAATTAGAGATAAAATGAAAATTTGGGCAGAGAAATGTCAGATGGAGTAAACTCCGGCAAATGCGAGGTGTTGAATTTTGGAAGATCCAATTCCCGAGTGAAATTTACCGAAAACAGAAATGTCCGATGGAAATTGATGTAAAGAGATACTTGGATGTTCAGATAGGCTTTATCGTGAACCTGGCAACGTAGGTTGATACGGTAGTGAAGAAGGCAGGTGGCATACTTTCATTCATCAGTCAGGTGTAGGGTACAACAGTTGGCACGGGATAATATAGTTGTTCGGGCACATGTGGAATATGGTGTACAGTTCCGGTCGCCACATTACCAGATGGATGTGCATAATCTGGGGTGGATGTCGAGGAGTTTTTCCAGAATGATGCCAGGTATTCAAAGAGCTAGCTATAAAGACAGTTTGAGTAGATTAACATTATGTTTATTGGAATGACTGCTTTTGAGTGCCCACCTGATTGACTTTTCCAAACTCATGAGAGATATTGGCAGGTTGCATAGCAAAATGCTTTTTCCCTCGGGGTCATATGTTCAAGGTGAGACGTTTGAGGGAGATCGACAAGTACATGAATGGGCAGGGAGCAAAGGGATCAAAATCCCTAGTAAATAGGGGACAGGTTTAGATGAGAGGGTCTGGATCGGCACGGGCATGGAGGGCCAATGGTCCTGCTCCTGTCGTGTAAGATCCTTTGTTCTTTGTTTATTGTTATCTCCATTGAGCATCGCATCCAGTTCCTTCTGGACTGTGTAGTTTTGAAAGTATTAATCTTGTAAGTGGTTTGTTTTAATGCCACAGCATTCCCTCGTTCTTCGTCATGCACAATAGCACTGGTTCACCGCATCTTAATCCTGCACATGTCCTCGTCATCCTGCAACATATCTTTCGACTATGGTCTTTGCTCCTGGAACAGATAATTCACTAACCTATCCCACTCTTCAAGGAAATATTTGTTGTTCAACGTATTTTGAGGCACATCAAAATCGACAAAATCTGGGTTTGATTCCTCGCTCTTTGGGACATTACGTGATACATGTTTTCCAGTTCTCTCTCTGTCTAACTCGACATGCGATAGCCGTTTATTGTCTCTCAGTGCAACACATCATTCACTCTCTCTTAAAGGTACAGTACACGCCTACAACAGGAGACAGAGACTTGAAATGGAATGGAGTTTCTCAAAATGGAGAAGTGTAAGAAGTGATATTCGACCAGTATCTGTGCTGGGAACAAAGTTGTTTGTGATCGAGAGAAATATTCGAGAGGAATAATATTCGAGAGGAACGCATTCGCTCCTTTCACATTCCTTAGCGCACTGATATTTAACATCATTTAAATATTTGATATCAGACTTTTTGAATATGATTTAAATGCGAGTCGACACAGCATGAAGGTGGTGGTCTTGGATTGCGAATCTTGTGACTATTCCACGAGTCGAGGATTCAGTCACTGTGCATTTGATTAAATATTGCAGTGAATTCCCATGAGTGAGCAATCTACTAAACTTCTGTAATGTTTTACCTCTGTTTCCATTCCACTGGGGAATAAAACAGCCAATTGCCTCTTTCAAAACCATTCCGTGACAATCCATGTCCACCATTGAAATACTCTTAATAACATGATAACTGTAAGTGACAGATTGGCTCCCATCACCTTAACTCTGTCGGCGCACGTATCCCAACCTCACACCCCGACTCCACCACTGATGTGGTGCAGTTGAATTATTAAATATTTACTCATCGAAGAAAGGGGCAACACTGCCTTTAGAGTTTCCATAACGCGGGGTTTGAACTCTCTCTGTGAACTACAAACCAATCATCAAAAGACAAGCACCTCGCCCGATAATCCGTTATAAAGAAGTGTAAGGAGTGGTATCATTGCAGAAACTTCTGTTACTTAAGTGGCACACATTCCTGACTCTTACGTCAAGTCTGCAAGTGACAAATTATTTATATAACTCTGACAATGACAACTTAACTAAATTATTGACAGACTGAACAGTTGTCCTCTAACTACTCAGCTACTGCTGAGTAACGCAAAACTCAAAAGGTACTCTGTTCCCGTTTATGCAAAATCCAGTCATATATTAAAACAACAGAATGTAGTCTCACTAAACTTCAGCTGTGTTACGTGTATTCTGGAGCTTCCTGTGTCTTTTCGCTCACCGTTCTGTCAGGATTGTTTTCTCTGTAGATTCTATTGTCATAGTGCCCTGTTACCATGGTAAAACAGTGACGCTTTCTGAATGAACTGCTCTCGTTTGCAGTATGCCTGTTCCCTCTCTCTCGATTTTTTAAATACGCTCATCTTTTATAACCTTGATGACCTATGGATATTTTCACATTCGGATTGGTCGTAGATTGTCAGTCTATCAGATTTAAATTGAATACATTACTGTTTTAAATTTATTGGCTGTTTTATCAAAAGCTATTTATCTTGATAAATGATGCTGCTTGGATTTTTGATACAGAATATTTCAACCGCATCTCTCTGTGTTCCTGCGAATTTTAAATCAACACGTAAACTTCCATTTTAATTCTAACCACTACAAAACAAAAACATTATCCTTCAAAAGGATCACGCAATGCTTCCAGCATTTCACAGTTTTCCAATTGTACGAACAATAACTTCGCAACACTGATCATGACTCAATCTCAAGAGGTTTAGTTAATGTTCAGACCCGTCTCATCGGTGTTTTGCAAGTGTAACCATAAGTTGAAACTTAACTTGAGGGTTTGCAGAATTGGAGATTATAAAAATGAAGAAACTGTGTTGCTCAGCAGATGACTGCTATTTCTCTATTGATGCTGCCACGACATTCAGTTGAGGTTGTGTCAAAATCTAACTTCAGTCGCTGTAATTTGAGCTGTTCTTCATTATGCTCATTCATTTGAGGCCTAACTCACAGCTTTCCAATCATGAATGAAGCTTTGAGCTCCAGTATTCAAAGCCTGTGTCATGTTCCGAATTTTAGAGTTGACTTGTATGCATTATATTCTCACGGTGGTTGGGGGTGAGGCGGGATTTGAGTGGATGTTAATGATCAGAAATGGCAGAAAGACGGCCAGGATCAGAGATGCAGACAAAGTATGTTCAGTCGGCTCTATCTCCAAGGCAATTCTTAACACAAAGTAGGGCGGTGCTGGCTCCCCGCGGTCAGTTATGTACAGACAGCAGAGTCAGCTTTTTCTCTCCCCGGTGTCAGCAATATCCACAGAGTGAGGCCAGTCTGCTTTCTCCACAGTGCCAACGAAACACAGATCATTGTCTCAACCTGCTCTCTCCCCGGGTTGAGTGACCAACACACGATGGGTTCAGGCTGCTTTCTCCACAAAGTCAATGACACACATACACAGTTGGTCAGTTTGCTCTCTCACATTCATCAGTAATATGGACTCAGTGCTCTCAGTGTGTTCTCTGGCCAAGGTCAGTGAGACAAACACAAATGGGTCACTCTGCCCTCGCCCGGTCGTCAACGAGACAGACTTAATTAAATCATTCTGCTGTCTTCACCGGGTCAGTGATGCACACACAGTGGTGTCAGTCTGCATGCCCTGTGGCCAATGGGACGCACAGAATGGTGTTGTTCAGCTGTCTCTCCCTCGGGTCAGTGAAACACGAAAAATGGAGTCAGTGGACTGTCTCTCCGCGATCAGTGGTACACAGACATTGGCGTTAGTCTGTTCCATCCGGGGTCATTAATGTACATAGATTGGGATCTATCTGCTGTCTCCCATCGTATCACTGATGTAACTGAATTCGTGGTCAGTCTGCTGTCATCCAGGGATCGATAATGCACACACGATGGGTTCTTTCTGATTTCTCCCTGGGCTCAACAAAACTCATATAAACGGGTCAGTCTGCTCTCTCCCGGTGGTTACTGATGCATACTCAGTGGGACCTGTTTGCAGAGACTTCGGGTCAATGGGGAGTGCCTTCTCCCTCCCGGGTCAGTGCTAGACGCACAATGACAAAAACTGTCCACTGCATGTGGTCTGCTACAAAGATACAGTGGAGTCAAACTGCTCTGTCCACTGTGAAGCCTCTTCCAAGGATGCTTACCTTGAAGACATTCTCCTCCTCTCTCGAGAGGGTCTCAGTGAATCCCTCTCGCACAGTATTCCCAAAGTTATCTCCTCTGCTCAGAAACTCTTCAGCAAAGTCCTGAAACAGACTAGCTGCCACAACCATGCCTCCATTTTCGATGCCCACAGACGGAATGTACTGATCCCACGTCGACTCCAGACTACATCCAAACCAATACAATTTGGTCGTGAACAAGTCAGTCCTGATGAAGGGCTTAAGCATGAAACGTCGATTCTGCTGGAGAGCAGGTGCAGCCATACTTTTTGTACTTTACCAGCACCACACTCTCGATTTTCTCTATCCCCATTGTCAATGATGCTGACAGCGTGGTGTCAGGCTACTGTCTCCCAGGAGTCAGTGTTACATATACATTGGTCTCAAACAGGTTAGTGATGCACACACAGGGGGCTCATTCTGCTCTGTCCATGGCATCAGTGATAAAAGAAAAACGGTGTGGTCAGTCTAGTCTCTTCCGGGATCACAATTCCAAATAGACAGAGATGTCAGCGTGCTCGGTCCACAGATTCAGTGATATCAATGCTGTCGGGTCAGTTTGTTCTGTCGCCAGAGTCAGTGACACGCACACACAAAGAGGCCAGCCTGTTTTCTCCCCAGGGGAGTGATAAAAGTACAGCATGATCAACATGACATCTCCTCGTGATTAGTGATGCACAAATGGAGGAGTGCGTCTGCTCTCGCTCCATTCATGTACACACTGTTGGTGCAGATCCCTCTCTCCCTGATTTAGTGATGCACACAGAGTGAACAGTCTGCTCTTCTTCAGGCTCAGTACCATACTGGCAGTGAGATAAGTTTGCTGTCATCACGGGATGAGCGACACACACATTTTGGATAAGCCTATTCTCTCTCTGCGGTCAGTGGCACACATGCACAGGGGAAATCAGGTTGTTGTATCCCAAGGTCCAGAAAAACAGGCAGGAAGGCGAGTCAGTCTACTGTATACCGGACGTCCTTGATAAACACGTAGAAATTTTTCCTTGTGATCTCTGACATACGTATCCAGTGGGGTTAAGTCTGTACTCGGACTAGGCACTGTGATGCACACACAATTGTGTGTTTCTGCTCCCTTCGCAGTGTCACTGGTGGTATCAATAAGATCTCTCCTCAGGTCAGTGATGACCACGTAATTCTCCTTTGGATATCATGCTGGCTGAAAGAAGACTGAGTGGTAGCGGATGGAAAGTATTCAGTCTGGACTTCGGTGACCAGTGGTGTCCTGCAGGCATCTATACTTGGGGCGCTGTTCTTTGCAGGCTTCATCAATGACTTGGATGAAGAGGTGGAAGGGTGGGGTAGTAACGAGGTTAAAACACAATTATTGGTGGAACTGCTGAGAGTGTAGAGGGATTTTCAGGCTATAACAGCATATTGGCATGATGCTGAGCTCGGCTGAGCAGTGGCACACAGAGTTCAACCCGGATAAATGCGAGGTATTCATTTTGAATCATCGAATTTGAATGATGAATACGGGGTTAAAGAAAACATTCTTTGCAGTGCGGAGGAACAATGTGATCTTGGACTCCGTGAACATCGATCCCTCAAACTTACCGCACAAATTCAGGGGGTTGTTAAGAAGGCGTATGGAGCTTTGGCTTTCATTAACTGGGGGATCCACTTGTAGAGCTATGAGGTTTTGCGACAAGTCAGTTAAACTTGGGTTCAAACACACTTCGAATATTCTGTCCAGTTCTTTTCGCCGTATTAAATGGTGTTTAGATAGGGGCAGAGGAGATTTACCAGGTCGCTGACTGGATTGCAGGACATGCCTGTTGAAGTGAAGTTGAGTGCGCTAGAGTATTTCACGTTGGAGAGAAGAAAGAGATGTGACTTGATAAACATATACAAAATAATGAGAGGCACAGTTAAACTAGAAAGCCAGAGACTTATCCCAAAACAGAAGTAGTTGTCTAGAGATGTCATATTTAGACGGTGTTTGGAGGAAGGTACAGTGGCGATGTCAGAGGTCGGTTCTTTTGTGCAGAGTGTGGTTTTGCGTGTTATGTACTGTAAGAGATGGAAGTTGAGTCAGAGACATTAGCAAGGTTTTAATGAGTGCTGGATAAGCATATGGACATCCTTAAATTGAGGGTTGAGTAGGTTCGGGTGATCTTAGAGTAAGAGAAATGTTTGGCACGACATCGTGGCCGGAAATGTCTGTTCAGTGCTGTGCTATTTTATGTTACAATTTCTAGAACATTGCATGCAGAACAATACAGTGCAGAATAAGTCCATTGGCACTCGATGTTGCACCGACGTGTGAAGTAATCTTATTCCATTAATCTACACTAACACATCATCATCCATATTCTTATTCAAGGACTGATTAAAATTCCCTATTGTGGTTGAGTTACAAACATTGGCATGCAGGATATTCGACGGCTGAACCACTCTCCGAATAAAGAGTCTGCCCCTGACTTAAATCTATCACCCGTCAACTTGCAGCTATTTCCCCAAGTAATAGCCGACATCATTATACCAGGCAAAACAAAACACTCACTTTCATCACTATTTTCCGTCACTACTTTATTTATAATACAATTATGGTCCCAAAGTGCTGTCCCACTGACACCTCAGTCACCTGCCCTGCCTTATTCCCAAAGAGTTGTTCAAGTTTTGCATCTTCTCTAGTAGGTATATCCACATACTGAATCAGAAAATGTTCTTGTACACACTTAACAAATTCATCTCCATCTAAACCCTTAACACGATGGCAGTCCCAGTCTCTGTCAAAAAGTTAAAATCCCCTACCATCACCATTCTATTATTCTTACAGGCAGCTGAGATATCCTTACAAGTTTTGTTTCTCAATTTTACTTTGACTATTAGGAGGTCTATAATACAATCGCAAGAAGGTGATCATCACTTTCTTATTTGTTATTTCCACCCAAAAAATTTCCCTGGATATACTTCCATGAATATTCTCCCTCAGCACAGCTCTAATGCTATCCCTTATCAAAAACGCCACTCCCCCTCCTCGCTTGCCTTCCTTTCTTTCCTCCCTCTCGCATTTGTAACCTGGAATATGAAGCTGCCTGTCCTGTCCATCCTTGAGCCATGTTTCTGTAATTGCTATGATGTCTCTGCCCCATATTCCTAACCATGCTCTGAATTGACTTGCTTTCCCTGTTATGCCTCTTGCTTTGAAATTAATGCAGTTTAATTGATTAGTCCTATGTTATGCCTGTCTGCCCTGACTGTTTGCTCGCTCATGTTCTCATCTGTACCAGTCTCATATTGACCTCTTTCCACACTATTTCCCGGTGTACCACCGCCCCACCTTACAAATTTAAATCCTCTCTCTCAGAGCTAGCAATTTCCCAGCAAGTATATTAGTCCCCTTCCAGTTTAGGTGCAATCCGTCCTTCTTGTACAGGTCACTTCTACCCCAAAGGTGATTCCAATGATCCAAACGTGTGAATCCTTCTCCTATACACCAGCTCCTCGGTCATGCATTTATCAGCTCTATACTCTTATTCCTGCCATCACTAGCTCGTAGCACTGGGGGTAATCCAGAAATTACGACTCTCGAGGATCTCCTTGTTAAATTAATCCGCAATCCAAATTCTCCTCATCTTCTCTAAAAGCCTACCATGAATAACCTTCTCAACGGCTTTTCTGAAGTCCATGTACATCACATTAACTTACCGATCCTCATCTACATGTTTGGTCACCTACTCTAAAGACTCCATGAGATTTGTAAGACGCGAACTGACCTTGACGAAATCGTGTTGAACACCTCCAATAAAATTATTGCTTGCTACCTGATAATAAATGCTATCTCTTAAAATTATTTCCAAAACTTTCCTCCAATGGACGTAAGACGTATTAGTGTATAATTCTCTGGCTCATCTCGACCGCCCTTCTTGACCAAAAGCACATTTGCAATCTTCCAATCCTCTGGGACTAAAACTGCAAAGAACAAGGCAAAGGCTCAACCATCGACTTCACAACATTCCATAGTTTCTTCTGATAAATCCTATCTGGCAACTTCCGACCTTAGCAACCACAATTCCTTCTGGAATTGAGAACATCTCCCACTTACTAACCTCAATTGTCTCAAGCCTAACAGTCCGTATCTCAGCCTTTTCCTCGACAATATTCATCTTTTCCTGAGTGAAAACAGGTGTGAAATATTCGTTTAACAAATCTCTGATCTCTGCAGGGTCCACAAACAGCGTTCCACTTCTGAGTTTGACGGGTACTGTTCCTACTCGAGTCATCCTTTTTCTAACTTGCTTACCTATAGAAAGGTTTATGGTTCTCCTTTATTCTACCAACTGAAGATTACTAATGTCCTCACCATGCCCTTCTTAACTCTCTCTTACATATTTCCGAGGTAATCTGTGACTCACCGTCGCCTCACCTGAATCACCACGTCTCAGCGTCACATACGGTCTTCCTCTTCCACTCTACAAGATATACAATTTATTTTTCAACCACGTTTCGCTTACAATATTACTTCCTCCCGGCATGATAGGGGCATACCTATCAAGGAAACGCAATATGTTTTCCTCCAGCCAGCTCCACATTTCGATTGTCCACATCCCCTACATTGTGCGACCTCATTCTATTTTGTCCTCAGACTTGCCAAATCGTATGATAATTGCCCTTCCAACTTCAATAATTCTTGACTAGTGACACGTACCTGCCCCTTTCCATCAATCAATTAAATGGGACAGAATTATGGCATCTCTCTCCAAAGTGCTCAACCATCGCTAAATCAAACATCTGGTCTGATTCATAACCAAGTACCATATCAATTGTGGTACTTGGTTATGTATGGTATGTCGGCGCTCCAATGAGTGCAGGAAACCATCCTGCACTCATCGGAGAAAAACGTATCCATCTGATGTACAAGAGTTAAAGCATTTCCAGTGTATCTTGGGGAACCTAAAGACCCCCATAACTCCCACTCTCTTCCTTTCACTCTTTCCCAAAATTATTTTGCCAATCGTCTCCCCTACATCCCCATAACTTTGCACAGGCTCAACAGTGAGGTATCTCCTCTCTCGTTTCTGACTTCAGCCCATAACACCCGAGTAGAAAAGCCCTTGTCAAAAGTTCTTTCAGCCACCGTCATATGGTAATTGAAGAACAAAGCCACACCCTCCCAATTTTACCACCTTCGCTGATCTTAATGAAAGATCTAAACTCTGCAACCTGCAATATCTATTCCAGACTCTGCTCTATACATGTCTCCAAAATGGTCCGACATCGATGTCCCAGGTATCTATCCATGCTGCAAGCTTGCCGACATTATTCCAGATACTTCCAGATGCCACAGGATCAAATCCCCCGCTAAGCAAGTGTAAACCGACCCGAACACCATCAGTAAATTTTCTACCCAGGATATTAGTACTGCCCTGCTCAAATGAAGAGCGCACTGCTTGCAGAGGTCCCAACTTCCACAGAAAGAGCCACAATTATCGATTAATTGAAAACTGTCCACCCTGAACGATCCCTGTAGGCACGTGTTCAGCTGATATCTATCTCTGTTCCTCGTCATCACGTGGCACGGTTAATAAACCAGAGATAACAACTTTTTGTTCTATCTCAGCTTCCACCCACACTTCCTGAAATCCTACCTTACATCACTATCCCTCTTTCTGCATAAGTTCTTGGCACCGATGTGAACGATGACTTGGAACGGGTCACCCTCTCCATTCAGGCCTTCAAGTCACGAAACGAGACATCACGGACCTTGTCACCTGGGAGGCAACAAACCAACACGAGCCTCTTTTGTTCCCACAATACTTCCGTCTGACCTTCTAATGATTAAGTCTCCAATGACTAACACTATGATACTTTCCCCTTCCCTTCTGTGAAACAGGGACAGACTCTGTGCCTGAGACTTGCACGCCAATGCATGCCCCTGGTTAGTCGTCCCCCTCAACAGTATCCAAAACGGCATCCTTGTGTTTTCAGGGGAACGACGACAGGGATCCTTGACCTGACATCTCTATGTTCTCCGCACTCCATGAAGTAAGTGATACACAATCAATTGGGTCAGTGTGCTGTCTCCCGGGACAATCATACACACACAGTTGTGTCAGTCTGTTCTCGCAGGTGTCAGTATTACAGACACAGTGCAATCCATCTGCTGTCTTCCCAGAATGCGTTATTCACACAATGAGGTTCACTCACTCTCTCTCTAAGGTTAGTGATACACATATCGTGGCTTTAGTGAGCAAATGTCCTGGGGTCAGCAATGCTCACACATGGTGGAGTGAATCTGCTTTAATCCCGCTGACAGTGATAGACACGCAATAGCGTCAGTCGGTTCGCCCCCCTGGGTCAATGATGCATATGCAGTGGATTCATTCTCTTCTCTCTCCAGGGTGAGCGATGCACACAAAGTGAGACAGTTTGCTTTCTCAACAGGATCAGTGATAATTAATTCTCAACTCGGACGACATGTCCGTGAGGTGGTTACACATTTCCTTGTGTCTCCGTGGGTTTCCTCCCTGTGCTCTGGTTTCCCCCCACACTCCAAAGCTGTGAAGGTCAGGTGAATTGACCATGCAACTCACTTCAATTATGTACTCTTGGAGCATCCATTCAATCTCTTCTTGAACCTGTACCAACTTTAGTTGGTTAAGCCTTTAAGGACGTTGTTTCAGCGAAACACAATTTCCTACATCTCCAACATGCATCATTAGGTTGATATTTCCCAACTGATTTCCATATATCTCCCCATGCGATTGCAAGACCGTGTTTTTCTGTTCATTTCGATTTTCCTCCAGAATGTAACTCAATCATTTATCCAAATTGTTGACAATGTTCTCATTGTACAATTAAATTTGAATAATGCATAATTCAGAATCCTTTGAAATTACGTCTTCACTCTGTGCTGCAACTAATAACACAGTCTCCTTTTGGTTTCCTTTTCAGTCAACATACTTTATCAGCATATTCATATGAAAGTTCTTTCTGTCCAGAGTTCTTCACATTTTCCACTCAATCTCCTTTCGGCTTGATAAGGTCCAACAAACATTGTTTTCAAAGTTTATCTATCACTACCAGTAACACAAAGACCTTATCTTGATCGCAAAATTAAGCGTTTTTTACGTCTTCCCTTCGTCCGATTTTACTGTTTGCTGTGGCAATTTAAATGCTGTCTAAACAATTCTTCATCTCTATTTAATCGCTCCCGAAAATCTGACACATTTTTGTATTATGTGGTCTCTGGATTCTGATAAACCATTTTTTCCTTAATGTAATTGAAAGGTTCTCATTTTATGCTAAAAAATTAATTCAAAGGGTCTGAATGTGGTCAATTAATTTGTTTAAGCACTGATTGTGAACTAAAATGCATTTAGATAGACTTGACGATAAGTTTTGAACGTTGTCTTTAATGTCTGATGCTGCCTTTCTCGCTACCCATGTTATTCTGGTTGGAGTTTAGCAGATTTCAATTACTATACATAAATGTTCTGAATGATTTTGATACAAAAATTAAACATGAATCTGACTGTATCTCAATGGCTCATCTGTACGTCTTCAAATAATTGAATAATTCTTCTACAATCATTCTAGCTGTTCTATTATTTAGTGGAAATGTTGTAGACATATCCATTATTGTCAGCACAGATTGATTCCATCTTTTGTTCTGTGCATTCAGTTAACAGCTGAAAACAGTGACCCTGGAAAAACGCAATAAGTCTCTTAGCATCCAATCTAATGACGGGCTTGTGCCTAAAACAATGATTCCCCTGATCTTTTAATGCTGCCTGACCTGCTGTGCATTTTCAGCGCCAGACCGTTCCATCTGCCCTCTAGCATCTGCCAGTCCTCACCTTCTCTAAGTCAGTTAAGGCTGTTGTAAAATTCTCCTCAAATGCAGGAAGTTATTTCAAATATGCGAATTTATTACTGTTTTTTTCCCCACAAATACCTGCCAGGTCTGACATGACCAGCATAATTCAGCAGCATCCTTAGTTAATTTTATTGAACATGTCACCTCCTACGCAAAAAAAAACAAATACAAATAGACTGCATTCGGCGAATTCATTTGATGCATCGTAGAACCACAATTCCTTTATCCCGATCATCTGGTTACTCTCGGCTTTCAGCTCTTAACCTGTTTTTTGCGTTTGATGTCACCTTTCCAACGCTCGCTGTGATTCCTCAATGTATGCAATCGACATAAATTAATTTATTCCGAAGCTATACATACCTTGCCTGAATAATTTTGATGTAAAATGTGAGCCTTAAACTGACTGCATCGCTTTGTGTATTCCATCTCTGGTGAAAGACTTGACTTGCTCTGCTGCAGTCCTTTTCGCTGTGATATTGTGAAACTGAATGGCCTCTGGAAATGTGGTGAAAATATCTATTACTGTGAAAATATAACGATACTGATTGTTTTTGTTTTCCATATGGGTCCTACACAATCAATTAATTCTCCTGAAGAAGATCCCACAAATTCAAGAATAGGTGTTAAACGTTCTGCTTGTATTCCTGACTGACGTTTTCAATTACGTGACATCTATGGCATTTTTAGAAATTACTGATACATCCTTATGCAGTTCAGACCAAGAAAAGTGTTTTTTTGTGTGTGTGTTTTCGCTTGATTCTTTCTACCTCCGAATTGACCACCTACTGGCAATTTATGTGCTACCCGCAACACCTCCATTCTGTAAGCCACCTGCAAAGCAATTTGATGGACTTCAGCCGTTTTCACATCTGCGTTATTATGTGATCGTCTCCATTTCCACACTAAAACATCATTATTAAAGTATTAACATACAGAAATACGCCCAGAACATTCTTCTTTGTATGCTTCCCGACATAATTGCTTCAGATTTTCACCACTCTATTGAAACTCAGTTAACTTGTCTTGATTTTAAAATAATCACTTTTTCCTGTTGTTACTTTTAGTGTCGCAGCCATTCGATTAAAATTGCTGAAATCTCTTCTTCAACTTCGTTATCTGCAGTCATCAATTTCTATTCCTGTTTCAACTGGTGATTTTCTGATCTTCTACTCACACAGTCACGAACAATCCCACGATATACTTCCAGTTAGACATTTGTTGCCTGATTTTCCACCTTATTTTGTCAAACACAATACGCAGCCCGCCTACCTTTGATTCAGCTACAAAGAAAAATTGGATTCCTGGAACTGAGGGTTTCTGTCATACGTTATCACCATTTCTCGTCTGGTTACCACCACTCCAATTTTACTTTGCATAACCGGGCGCTTTTCATCCCACCGTGAATTCCATATATTAGGACTTTTTTTTTCTCTGGCAATAGTCTGTGACGATGCTGCTCCTTTACAAAGGATTTGTTGTCCATGATCTTTTTCAAGAGGTTTGTAAAAGACAGACATTCTGATTTGTTTTCGTGTGGGCCACTTTGATTATGGCCAATTTTTGCTGTCTCGGACAACAATCTAGAAAAAAATGCTTTTTGGCTTAGTTTTGCTTTAGCTACTCGTACATTGAATTAGAAGTGCCCGGTTCTCCAAGTTCAGGGTTTTTTGTTTTGGTCTGGTTTAATTTTTTTTATAATCTGGGGACCCAGAGAAGCTGCTTGGGATGAAAGAGGTTCCATGTTTCATCAGTGATGATGCTGTACCTTTAAGAAGTTTATGCCGATCTTGTCTTGTTGCTCAGAGATTTCGAAAGGGCACAGACTCCGAAAATTCCGAATTTTAGCGCCAATCTGATTACACCTAATCGATACTTCCTCGGGCAAAAAGCGTTTAAGTTAAATAAATGCACAATTAAAGAGGAGTCGCCAGATTTGTCAGCTAAATTTTCGACTGTTTTAGTTTGATTAATCAATGTAGGCAGTCCATCAGTTGTGAAGCAGCTGCAGGCAAGCGGTGTCGTTCCAGGCTGATCCTTCTCTCTCTTTCTGATATCTGTCCTGTACGACCCTGTCATGGATGTTTTGTGCCAAGGGTTGTTTATGGGCATTGTTGCAAGGATTAGCAACAGCATCATTGAATTAGCAAGATTTGGCGTGTTTTTGGACAGTTGAAGGTATTCAGTATTCTGTTCTCTTTAGTTTGTGTTTCAAATCTTTTTTTATTCAAAACTAATTGGTACGAGAAGCTGCATTACTCCTGGAATTTTCGCGTTAAGGGTGCTGAAAAGAAGTAGAAATATTATGTGGTAAAAACAATGACTGCAGATGCTGGAAACCAGATTCTGGATCAGTGGTGCTGGAAGAGCACAGTAGAAATATTATGGTCTGGACTACTTTTTTGAAGTTATTGAGGAAGTCTGGCCTGGTGCACAACACATTTGGGCTTCTTTGCAGGATTTGTTCTGTCGGTCCAAATTGGGAACAGGAATGTTGGACTCGAAGACAGCGAGCGATAGGCATGAGTACAGTTTGTTGTAAAATTCGGGTGGTTTAAATAGTGTTTTGGGACTGAAATGGATGTTTTGATCACCAAGAGTTTTCTGAGGGTGGAAGAAGTGACCTTGGTAGTTTTGCAAGTTGTCATTAAGCTCAAACGCCTGCAATTACAAGACAAACTGGTTTGTTTATGCTCAGAAAGAAAGAAAAGATTCTTACAGCGAGATCAGACTTTAAGTTTGCATGAAATGCCACCAAAATCTTTTGAGATGGCCAAACTTCAATTGAAAATGGGGCAGCCCAAGAATGAGGCAAAAAGGGAAGTGCAGACAAAATCAAGAAGTTTGAAAGACGAGGAAAAGCAGAGGAAACAGATGGCGCGGGTGACTGCTTCATTCGAGGGTGGTGAAGGAGATGAGAGATAGCACAGGGGGTGTTTTGTCAATGTTGTGTTTCAGGGCGGCGTGAGATTGCGCAAGCAGGGGGTACTTCATTTTGGATGGGTGCGGTGGAGCAGTGGGAGATAGAGTAAACTGGGTGTTTCGCCGTTGGATTGTTTCAGGGCTGTTGTTGGAGGTGATGGGGTGTCGAGCGGTGTCTATTTATTGGGCTTTAATTTGGGGCAACAGGAAATGCAACAGAGGCGTCTGTTTCATTGACGTGCTGTTTCTGGGCAGCATGACGGCAGGAGATGTCACAAGGGGGCTATATTTCATTTGGGAGGTGCTTCTGGACAGTGGGGCAGGTGAAATGTTGCTCAGGGATGTGTTTCGTCGAGGGGCATGAGACAGGACGGCGGGAAGTGTTACAAAGGGATGAGTGTTATATTGAGGGGATTATCTCAGAGCGGTGGGAGGGTACGTTCGTGGAAAAGGGAGTTCTGAGGTGGCAGGCCGGGGGAGAAAATGCAAAGCGATTGTGTTTCATTGTGCGGGATGTTTATGGCTAGCAGGACATAGCGCGTGAAGTGCTTCCTTCTGAGAGATTTTGGGTGGCGGAAAAAAAGAAAAAGGGGTGTGATGCTTTGAAGGACCTGTTTCGGGGCGGCTGGTTTTAGCATAAAGGTGTGTGACTCATCGTAGGAAGTTCACAGGATGATAAAAGATGGCACAGGAGAGGTGGTATCATCGAGAGAATGGCAGTGCAACGGAGAAAGCACTCGCTGAGGTGGTTTCATTGAGAGAATGTTCCAGGGCAGTAGGGGACGGCGCAGTGTATGGTTCATCCACGGGCGTGTGTTTGATCGGGGTGGTGATTGGGGGAGGTACCACAAGTGGTTCGTTTCCTGTGTGAGTGCGTTTCGGATTGGCATGGGATGGCGTAACAGGAAGTGCTTCATCATGTGGCCTGTTTTGGTGTGATGAAAGATGTATAACGGTGAGTATGTTTCATTCGAGGCAGCAGTAGATGTAATGTAAATGGGGCAATGTCAATAGTGCAACTGGTTGGTTTTCATTATTGAATATCCAGCGTGGCCATACATGTCACAGGATGTGCTTTATCATCGAGGGTGGTGTAGTAGATTAGATAGTGCAAGAAGGGAGTGTTTTGTCAAAGAAACATTTTTGTGGCACGGAGTGTTCATGATGGCACAATTGATAGGTGCTTCACTGAGGGTTTGATTCTGGGCAGTAGATGTGCCACAAGCTGGTTGGATGTTTGATTGCGGTGTTTCCAGTCTGCATTCAATGTCACAAAGGATATATGTTTCGTTAGGGTAGTGTTTTGGAGATTGCATGTGATGGGGCATAGCTGAGGGTGCTTTGTTGCATGAGCGGCCAGTCATGGGGAGATGCCGCAAAGTGGTTGCTTCATTGGCGGGGCAGTGTTGACGGCGCAAATGTTTGTATTTCGATGAAGAGGTGTTCTGGGAGGGGGAGATGGCGCAATGAGGTGTATTTTGTTGGGGCCTGTTTCAGGACTGTAGCAGATGTGGCTGGGAGCTTCGTCAGTTGTGCGGCAGGACAGTGGAGATGTCAAAATGTTATGGCATTTTTATCCGGGGATCTGTTTTGGGGTGGCAACGTGAGGAATTGGCCCAACAGTTGTTCATTTGTAGAGGGTTTTATAAGGGCTGCGGGGTGGAGAAGATAAGTGTGTTTTATCAGGGTGTATTTCGATGCAGGCCGTTTCAGGTCAGTGGAAAATGGTGCAAGGGTGTGCTTATTTATTCGGGTGTGATTCGTGGCAGAATAAGATGATGAATGGGGTCATGTTTCTTCCACGTTGCTGCTTTGAGGAGGCGGCAGATGAGGCAAAGTGTGGTTGTTTCGTCGTAGGGGTGATGCAGTGGGGAGAACGCACAAGGGAGGGCGTTTCATCATGGAGTGTTCTGAGATGGTGGTTAGTGATGCGGGGATGTTCTGTTGGTGTGGCGGGACAGGGTAGATGGCACAAAGTTGTGGAGGCGGGGTGAAACGACAGGGCTGCTGGGACGACATTCGTTGTCATGTTGGAGCTGTATTTGGAGTGGCAGGGCCAGGGAGATGGCACAACAATGGGTGCCTCCTCTGAGGTTGTTTTGGGTGGTGGCTGAAAACGCAAGAGGCGTGTTTCATTGGGGCAGATGTCTCAGGGCAGTGGGAGATAGCACAAAGGGGTGTGTTTCGTTTAGGGGCACATTTCATGGAACCTCGGCGGGAATTATGGTGCATGAGTTGATGTGTCATCGAGGTTGGTCTTTCATCACGGCAGGAGATGGTGCAAGGTGTGGTTTCATTGTAGGGCGGCGGTTAGTGTGGTGCAGCTTCCCCGAGGGGTTTTTCATCGTGTTGTGGGAGATGGCAAAAGGGGTATTTTTCGTTTGTTGGGGGCAGAGCAGGGAGATACACAAAATGTGTTGTTCTGAAGAGTGGAAAGTTTCAGGGTGGTGGTGTGTGGAAAGTGGTGCAAGTGCGAGTGATTTGTTGACATGTGTTTCGATGGGACAGGTGATGGTGTAAGGAGTCAGAGAGTAGTAAGCATATGGAATGCATTGCCTGCAATGTTAGTAGATTCGCCAACTTTAAATTCATTTCTGTCTTCATTGGACAGGCATTTGGATGTAAATGGAATAGTGTAAACGGACGGGCTTCAGATTAGTCAGACAGGGCAGCGCAACATCGAGAGCCGAAGGGCCTGTACTGCACTTGCATGCTCTATGTTCCAGGTTCCATGAGTCGATATTTCATCACGGATGCTGTTTCAGGCTGGTGGGTGACGTCACGGGGGGTGTTTGATCATGGTGTGTTTTGTGGCGGCAGGAGGTAACCTAACGGGCTGTGTTTCAGTCAGGGTGTGGCAGGATGCTGTAGATGGCCCAGGGCAGTGTTTGCTCGTGGATGCAGTGGGAGAGGAGGCAAGGGTGTGCGCATTTCACCGAGGGGGACTGAAGATGGATCAGGCTGGGTTTGTTTCATTTTCATGTTTTCTGGGCTGCAAGACGGCGGGAGATTCTCAAGGAGGGACTGTATCATCGGGGCGTTGTTTCGGGAAGGTGGTAAGGTGAGATGACACAAGGCGGGTGTTTCGACTTGGGCCAGGGTGAAAAAGGAGCGGGCAAGAAAAATACCACAAGTGATGCGTGTTTGGTTGTAATATGTATGATGAGGCAGTGTTTTCAGTTGGCGGGAGATAGTCCAAGGTAAGTATGATTTATCCAGGCATTGTTTCTGGGTAGCGAGTGATGACACCAGTATGGGGATGTTACGTTGAGAGAAGGGAGGCTGTGGGCGAGGGTGAAATAGGACGTGTTTAATCGGCGGTGTTTTGAGGTGGTCTTTGATAGCTCACGAGTGGTGATGTTTCATTGCGGGTGTGGTGTGAGATTAGTCAAGGTGGTTTGCAATATTGTAGGTGTGGTGAGGCGGGCAGAGATGGACAAAGGGAGGTTGTTTCGTTGATGGGGATGTAATGGTGCAGTACAAGAATGTTGTTGGGATTCTCTTCGCCGAGCTGGGAATTTGTGTTGCAGAAGTCTCATCCCCTGTCTAGGCGACATCCTCAGTGCTTGGGAGCCTCCTTTGAAGGCTTCACAGGAGGCTCCGAAGCACTGAGGATATCACCTAGACAGGGGATGAAACGTTTGCAACACAAATTCCCAGTTCGGTGAACAGAACCACAACAACGAGCGCCCGAGCTACAAATCTACTCCCAAACTTTGCAGTAGAAGAATGCTCAAAGGGCGAGAATGCTTCCTTGTGCGTAGGTTTTGGGCTTTTTCAGATAGCGCCAGTTGTGCGCGTTCTGTCGGTGGGATGTTTCAGTGTGGCAGAGATGGCACAAGCTGTCAGTGTTTTGTCATGTGGTGTGTTTCAGGGCAGCAGGAGATGCCAAAAGTTGATATGGTATTTTCACGGGCTTGTGTCAGGTAGGCAGAATATGGCACTGTACTTTTTTAGTCGGTAAGGCTTTTTTTGGTGGAAGGAGATGTCACTAAGTGGCGTGACTTGTCGGGGTGTGTTTTTGATGATGGTGAGAGGTATATTTCTTCTGAGTGTTGGTTGAACAGTGGATATATAGCAAGGGGTTCGTATTTGATCGGGGGGAGTGCTTCAGTGCAGCTGGTTTTAAAGCAAGGGGAGAGCCGTTTCAACAGGGAGTGTTTCAGTAATGAGATGGTGCAATCGGTGGCATTTTTGTTGGTCTGTGTGTGTTAGGCGGAGGGAAATGGCGCAGGTGGGATTTATTTGTTCCGTGTCATTACAGTATGGTGTGGGCAGATGGCATGTCTGTTTCCTGGTCCAGGATGGCAGCGGGCTGGGGTGGTGACAGAAGTGGCTTGTGTGTCGTCTGGCAGCTGTTTTGGGACAGAGGAGCATGGGAGATCGCGCAAGGGTCTGTGTTTCATCTTGGTAGTTGTGTATCAGAGCAGCGGGGAATGGCGCATGGGGTGAGCTTTTCTCTGGGGCAGTGTACTGGGCCCAAGTGCTACAATGCTGTTTGAAGGACATTGCCAGAAGGTGCAACTGGGGCATTTCATTGAGGTGGCGGTGTGTTAGGTCAGATGGCGCAAGGAGGATGTGGTTTGCGGGTATGTGTTTGAACGTGGTGGACAGGGGAAAATGGCGCAAGAGGTTGTTTGTTGCGGGGTGTTTTGGGGCAATGGAGTGGTGACAATAGCACAAGAGGGTTATTTCTTTGGGAGTTGGTTTTGGTGCAGCGGGAGATGGTGCATGGTGTTGGTGTTCAGCCAGAGTTGTGGTTTGGTACAGCTGGAGATGGCGAAAGGTATGGGTGTGTTCCTTCAAGGGGCATGTTTCAGGATGCAGGTGATGGTCCATGGCGCAAGGAGGTTGTGTTTCATTGGTGTATGTATTAGTGCAGTGATAAATGGGGCAAGGGTGTTTGTTTTATCGACGGGGCTGTGGGAGATGCTATTTTGTTAGAGGGACATTTTGGGACTGTGGTTAATGGTGCAAGAGGGCTGTGTTTGGTCGGATGTGTGGTTCACAGTTGAAGTGGCAGAATGTGGCAGTGCTTCATGGGAGGAGTATTTTGCGGTGGTGCATTATAGCACAGGAGGGTGGATATCGCTGGCGTGGATATTGTGTAGATGGGGCTGGGAGGTTTGTCCAAGGGCGCAGTGTTACTTCTGAGACGGGTATTTTGGAGACACAGAGCGTGGCAAATTGTGCAACAGGGGATATGTTTTGTCGGTGGTGTCTGTTTCAGAACACGATGGGATAATGGCAAACGGGAAAGTGTTTTGTTGTGGAGATGTTTTGGAGCGACAGACGAGAGTGCAAGGGGAGTAGAGTAGGCGACAGGGCGTGGTAAACGCCACAGAGGGAGTTGTTTAATAGGTGGGGCAGCTGAATGATGAGGATTTGGCACAAGGTGGGGTGTTACATCATTCGGATATTTTCGGTTGGCGGTATATGGAGAAAAGGGGGTTGTTTCCGTGAAGAGAAATGGTACAAGTGTTAGGTCTTCCATCGGTGTGTTTTGCTTTGGAGTGACAGAACATGAAATTTCACTGGTGTGTTATTTTGGGCTGGTGGAAGATGGTGCAAGGGGAGTGTTTCATCAGGACAGTTGAGTTCGGGTGGCAGGAGATGTTGTAGGGGGGGCAGGTTTCGTCAGAGGGTTGGTTTGGCTCGGCAGATGATTACTTCGGAGTGGTGTGTTTTGGCAGGGAGTTGTTTCAGGGTGGCGGGTGAGAGGTGATTGCATAAAGCAGTGACTTTCATCAGTTAGATGTTTCAGAGAGGTAGGAGATGGAGCAAGGATTTTCGATGTGCATTTTTGGTGTGTGCAGGACGCCTGGGCTGCAGATGGAATATGGGAGGAGTTGTGCATCATCGTGATTGATTCAGGCCAGCTCGAGATGGAGCAAGTGGGGAGTTATTTATCAAGTTGAGTGTTTCATGGTGGCGGACGATTCCACAAAGTAGGGTGTTTTGTCAGGAGATCTTTTAGGGTAGTGGGACGGGTTCACGCGGATGTTTCATTAGGGTTGTGTTTGAGGCAGTGGGAGATGTTGAGAGGGGGTACTGTTTCATTCGGGCGTTTGTTTCCAGGCGATGGTACGGGAGAAATGGTTAAGTGTGGTGTTTCATCCTGGGGTTGTGTTTTGGGACGGTAGTAGGTCGTGGAAGGGACCTGCGTCGTCTCAATGGTTATGTTTTGAGGCACGGTGAGATGGCAGTTTAGGGGGTGTTTCGTCAAAGAAGATGGCTGGGCATGTGAAATGGCGTAAGGGGGCATACTTCATCAGTGAATGTTTTCGAGTTTCGGGAGATAGTTTCAGGGGACTGTGTTGCAACAGGTGTCTATTTCAGTGTGGCAGGAGATGCCACAAGTAATGCGTTTCATGGTGGATATTTCAAAGCGGCGGGAGATGGCGCACATTGGGGTTTTTCATTGTTGTGTGCGTTTTGAGGCGGCAGGAAGGGGAGATGGCTCAAGGGAGGGTTTCGTTGATTGTGCGTTTTTAGGATGGGGTTTGATATTTAACCATCTGGTCCTATCTGTTTTTATGTACTCATTTTCAGGAAACAAGCCATGTTCTCGATGCCTCAGAAACGAATAGTACATTACAAGGGGAGTCGCATTCGTGATACTGCTAGCCTTGTTGCTGGCATAACTTCCACGCTGCTTTCTATCGATCATTTCAGTGTAGATTTGGTTGGTTAGTATATCCCTAAGTAATCCAGACAAAGAAATGCTAGTGTGTCACTTCGTCAGTGATATCCACATGAAGTGAGGAGAGAATTCTCTTCAATTATTAATCTTTTCAGTGGTTTAGTATGGTCGTCTTTACTCGCCCCCCCCCCCAACCCCCATCCCACTATCTGACAAAGGTTGATCTGTTCTTCAAAAATGTTATCGTAATGGGAATAAAACCCAGAAAAGGACGCGTTAGGACCCGCTTGATGGCCACTATAACCTTCCATTTCCACTCGTCGTAAAAGCCAAAGTTACACAGATAGAAGTCGGACTTCGTGAACCGATTAGGGATTTGGTAAATTGGAGCGTACTTGTTCTATCCCATCGTGGTTGGAACGAGGTGTTGCTAAGCCCAGCATTTACTGTCTGTCTTTAGCTATCCCCTTTGGAAACTGAAGAGTGAGCTGCCTTCTTGAGCCGTGGAGTCCATGTGCTCTCGCTTACACAAAATGACATTCAGGAGGGATGTCTAAAATTTTGACCATGCAACTTTGGCGAAACGGTTGATATATTTCCAAGACAAGGTGCTGTGTGATTTGTAGGAGAAGATGAACGGGAAAATGGACAGTGCTGGTAACAGGAAGTTTCGAAATTATGAGGGAGTGAAGACGGGCGTAGAACGGAAAAGTGAGCAGCAGGAATACCAGCAATAACACAGACATGCTAAGATCTGAGACGTGGACGTGTGATGTTGTGATTGAACATTTGAATTGTTGGTTAATTTGAATAAGATTGGAGAATAGAGTCATGTGAACTCTCTTAGAATCTGAACTGTGCAAACACGTGTGAAAAATGAAGGAGACAAGGACTTTTTTTTGTGGTAGATATAATCTTAAGGATAGTTGATTGCAGCTAATCATCCACAAACGAAAAACTGGAATAACAGCAAACATACCAACAGCCACTCTCAGAAAAAAACTCACCAGGACAAAGGACCCGATACCCAGCATGAGAAAAACCAACGTAATGTACAAAATACCATGCAAGGACTGCACAAAACACTACATAGAACAAGCAGGAAGACAGCTAACGATCCCCATCCATGAACACCAACTAACCAAGAAACGACATGACCAGCTATCCTGAGTTGCTAGACACGCAGATGACAAGCAACATGAGTTCGACTGGGACAACACTACTACTATCGGACAAGCCAAACAGAGAACAGCCAGGGAATTCCTAGAGGCATGGCACTCATCCACAGATTCATTCAACAAACACATCGATCTGTACCCAATATACCGGCCACTGCAGCGGACAGCTGGAACTGACAACCGGAAGCGGGAGAGGCAAGCCACTGTAAATGCCAGAGGAAACAACACAGAGGTGCTTCGCAGGAGGCTCCCAAGCACTTAGGATGTCACCTAGACATGGGACAAAACGTCTGCAACACAAATTCCCAGCTCGGCGAACAGAACCTAGCAACATTAGAATGAAACGTTCGTCCTTGAGGCAAGTATTTGAGTTGGCCACAAAACGTGTCCTCTGGATGAACACGGGCCTATGTTTCAAGGGGAATGGAGGATAAAAGTAAAGTGATTTTTGACGAAACTGTGCAAGGCACTGATCAGACCTCATCTGGAATGCTGTGAACAATTTTGGGGCTTCTCATTCGCAGGAAAGATACACTGGCATTCGTGGTTGTTCAGAGAAGGCTTACCAGTGCTGGTCCCGGGTAAAGGTGGCTGTCTTATGAGGAAAGTTTGAAAGGGTTATGTTTGTATTCATTCAAGTTTTGTATAATGCGATCGGACCTTCATGAAACATTCAGTTTCTTATAGAAAGTGAAATAACAGAAGAGATGAAATTGTTTCCCCTTGTTGGAGAGTCTTTGTCCGGGGGCATCATCTCAGAGCGAGAGTTTGCCCACTTAGGATAACGATAAGGAGGATTATCATCTTTCAGAGTGTGGCGAATCTGTGGAACACATTACCGCAGGTGGCTTTCATTGAGTCATAGATTCCTATAGCACAGAGACAGGACCTTCAATCTAATCAGGTCCTTGCTGATTTAATCATCAATCCATGCTGACCGCATTTCCCTGCACTTGATCCAAGTCCTGTTCATGTATTTCTACAAATTCTTTTCAAAATGTGGCACTTCAGGGATCATTGTAGCCTTTCTCCTCTCTCCTTGAACTGATGTCCTCCAGTTCTTGATTCAGAATTGTGGGAAAAGGGCTCTCATGGTCTTTTAGCCCTTTGTAAGATCTCCCATCCGTCTGCATGCTCTGCAGAAAAACAAAAATTGTGGGCGGCACGGTGGCACAGTGGTTAGCACTGCTGTCTCACAGCGCCTGAGACCCGGGTTCAATTCCCGACTCAGGCGGCTGACTGTGTGGAGTTTGCACGTTCTCCCCGTGTCTGCGTGGGTTTCCTCCGGGTGCTCCGGTTTCCTCCCACAGTCCAAAGATGAGCGGGTCAGGTGAATTGGCCATGCTAAATTGCCCGTAGTGTTGGGTAAGTGGTAAATGTAGGGGTATGGGAGGGTTGCGCTCGGCGGGTCGGTGTGGACTTGTTGGGCCGAAGGGCCTGTTTCCACACTGTAGGTAATTTAATCTAAATTTAATCTAAAAAACGTTCATAGCTTGACTGGCGTCTCCCTTTCACTCTCTTCCCTGAGTCTTGGCACTCTCCTCGTAAATTCTGTCTATACGGTTTCCCCTTAAGTAACATCCTTCTGAAATCAAGCTGTCCAAAACGGAAAGCAATTGCGACCTTGCATCTAAACAGCTGCAACATATATTCCCTACTTCCATTCTCAATGTTCTGACGGATGGGAGCCTTCTTCAGTGCTCTGTCTGCATGTCACTCTACGTTCAGAGAACCATTCACCTGAATGCTGCATCCTTCTGTTCCAATACATTTCTTGAGACATTTACCATGGAACTCCTTCCTTGATTTGACTTTCCAGCATGCAAAACATCACACCTATTAAACCCCAATCGTTATTTCTCAGCCCATTTCCCCAGCTGCTCAAGGTTCTGCTACGAATACTTTCCTTGCAGCACTGGAGACGGATGATGCATAAGAAGGGATTAGAGGGATGAGGGTCAGGTTTGGGCAAATGGGACTAGATTCGGTTTGGACATCTGATCAGCATATCTGAGTTGAACCGAAGTGTATGTTTCCATGCTATGCATCGCTTAGTCTCCATGACAATATAAATTCTGATATTTTTTCCGAACTGTCCACAACTGTTATATTTTAGTGTCGTTTGTAAACGTACGAATCATGTCTTGGACATGTTCATGCAAATCAAAGATAACAAACAGCGAGGAGCCCAGCACCATTTCCCGAGGCACACTACTAGTCACAGGCTTCCAGTCTGACAAGCATCCTTCCACTATTACTATCTGCTTTTAACCTACAAGCCAATATTGTATTCAATTTGCCAGCTTTCCCTCGATTGTGTGCGAAATTTGATTGTTCAGTATATTCAAGGCTGAGGCAGACAGATTTTTAGTCGGTTAGTAATCAATGGTTCTGGTCAGAAGGTAAGAATGAGGAGTTGAGTATGAACAGATCACCATTAAATAGCGGAGCAGACGAAATGAAGTAAATTGCGTACTTCTCCTCCTGCATCTTCTGGTCTGTGTTCAGAATCGATTCTAGTTTCTGTTTTCTTTTTATTGCCTCATGGGATGTCGCATGCCTGACTGGATCAGACTTTATGGCCCAAATGAACTATTTCTGCTCTTATGGCCCTTTTTTAGCGCCTACTGTTGACCTATAGCTTTGCTTGAGGGGACCGAGTAACAGACAAAGCTTAACGATGCTCATCCTGACTTTCGACTTGTTCCTACTCTGCTTCTGATTCATTTCATGAGATTGAGCCGCCGTGTTAATGGAGGATAGGATTGAGAAATGCCTGTCATTTTCTGTTGTACCTTATGCCAAACTTAACCCCCTCACCTGCAAGGTACGTTTCAGTAAAATCTCCCTTCCTGTCTTTCAGTGAACCTCTTTGAGTGTGAAAAGAGCAGGGGACTGTGTCAAGGTGGGCTTTGCAGGAGGGAGCAGCAAGTGGTCTCCAACCTCTATCTCAGATGCAGAAAATGCTACAAGGCCCATTAAACTACAATACTGGGATGCACACAGGGCGCCATGAATAACAAGTGCCCCACGATCGCTAACATAAACATGACTGCCAGCTGACTCAGACACAAGCTGGCTGTGAGACTGTTAAGATAGAGTGAACAGATCCTGGGGTACTGTATTAGTCTGATCACGTCCCTGTTTCCCCTTCACAAGAAGGACGGGGTTGAAGGGTGGCCATAATACCTGAGATTGAGCCAGTATAATTTAAGTCCAGAAACAGAACTCGTGAGCAGAAGAAAGCTAATCCATCCTTCGTGTGTACACCCCATTCGATTCCACCATGGCCAATCAACTAATTCAGTGTTGTGTTCCTGCCTTCTTCCATATACGTTTTCGCCCAGTGAGAACTTTCTCTAACTTCTCCTCAAACATTCGTGTAATGTTTTGATCACTGCCGTTTTCAACTGCACAGGATTCCACATGATCCCCATTACGTGGGGGAAGACATTTCTGCTTAACTCAGGCCTAACTGATCCAATTCCTGGTCACACAACAGTCGTGCCTTCCAGGAATCGGTGTGGTAAATGTTTGTCATAATCCCTATGCCATCAGAACATCCTTTCTCAGATAGAGACACCGAATCTACACACATTAGTCTTCAAGTGTCGTCTCATCCTGTACCACAGTAGCACGTCTCTGCTCGTGCACTCGAACCCTCTCGCTATGAAGGCCAACATGCATCTGTCTTTTCACCTGCAATCCTTGTCTTCAATCATCAGTGTACAAGTCCTCCCCACCTCTCCGACTTACCAATCTGTCATCATTCAAAACATAACATACCTTCTTTGATCCCAAAATGATAAACGTACATTCACCCACTTTATACTGCATTTGCCATGCATTTTCCCACTCATTCAATTTAGTCCAAATGACACTGTGGCATTCTGCCCAAATGTCACAGCTCACCCTCCCAATTAGTTTTGTGTCATCTGCAAATTTGGAAAAATTGCATTTATTTCCTTCACCTGAGTCATTAGTAGTAATCGTGACCAGGTGATGTCCAGGCCCTAAATATGTGTCATGGAGCAGAATGGGACGAAAAATATTCCAGAAATCTTTCAGTTTCCTTCGATAATTATAATATTATTTTTTTTCCAGGGCCATGCCCGTTTTCCAGTCCAAATAAAAATCCACATTAAATCTAAAGTTCTGCTTCACAAATTTATTGAAATCAGTGCAAAATCCTGATGACTGTTCCTGTGTGTAATGACTTTACTTTGGTCATGAGCAACATCAAAATATCAATGTTCTTGTCTTTACGAGTTTGGCACATTCTGTCTGTGTGTGTGTTGCTTCGTGTGCGTGCTGCTATGCATGTGAAAACACTGGTGTGATTGGCGAATGTGCATAATTGTGTGTGGGTGACTGCGTGCTTCAGTGTTTCTGTGTTGTATCATGTTTGTGAGTTTGTATACAAGTGTGATTGAAAACGTGCAGTAGTAAAATGGCTTGGACATGCATTGATTTGATTGTGAATGCGTATAGATATATATGTGTGTTACTACTTTTTGAGTGAGTGTAAGGATGTGTGAGGGCATGTGTGTATAAATGATTCTCCGTGCGCGTGTCCAAGTGTGAAATAGGGTGGTTGTAGATTGTGTGTGGGGAATGCATTGGAGCGAGTGTGAGTACGTGTATTATTGAAATGAATGTTTGCATAAATGACGTTTTTCATGCGGATGTCAGTAGGTGCGTTTAAGTGCGTATTTGTAAGTGTGTATGTGTAAGTGCGCGATTGTAACTGCATGCTTGTAAGAAAAGACATAATGATGGAACGAATAGGAGCAGGAGTGGTCCATTTGGCCAATAGAGCCTGTTCCAACATTCAATAACAGCACGATGAATCGTTTCAGTGACTCATCTCCACTTAAATGCCCGCTCACTATAACTCTTAATTAATTTACTCTTCAAAAACATATCTCTCTTTGCTATACAAGCATTCACGGTGGTAGCCTCAACCACTTCAGTGGGCAGGGAATACCACATATTCACAAGACGTTTGGTGAACAAGTTCCTCCTCAACTCAGTTCGAAATCTGCTTTCTTTCTTTTTAATGCAATGCCACTCCGTTCTAGTTTCAAAGGCCAATGCAAACAATCTCCCTGTTCCTATGATATCTATAGTCTTCATTTTCTGTCTTTCTATAAAACGTCTCCCTCATTCTTTAATTTCCAAAGAGGATAGTGCCAGACTACGCAATCTCTCCTCCGAAGCCAGACCTCAATTCCAGAATAAATTTTGTGAATCTTTGTTTTCCCTGCTCCAGTGCCAGTGCAAGCTTACTCAATTGGAGAGAGTAAAAATGTCCCCGATACTCCAGATGTGTACGCACCAGCATTCTAAACATTTGCAGCATAACCTCCATATTGTGAAACTCCACACTTTTAGCAGTGAAAGACAATATTGCATTCGCCTTTTCAATAAATATTGAACCGTAAGACTGCACGCATATGGGGTCTGTGTGTGCGCACATTAAGTGTGAGATTCTTGCGGGTGCGTGTTCAGTGTGTGGTCCGTGAGTGTGTGTGTGTGTGTGTGTGTGTTCAGTGTGCGGTTTTTCAGTATCCCGTCCGTGTGTTCAGGAAATTCCACCTTCAAGTTTACAAAACAGAGAGAGATTTATCTTTAATTTAAAATAATACAGACGGGCTCAATTTTGTGGCAGGAACAAAACCAGACAAGTTACCTTATGAAAGGACAATTCGCTCAAATAATTTTGATCAAAGCTCTATACAATGAGTTGCAGTCAGAAGTCTGAACATGAGATAGAGAGCGAGAGCATGGCTGCTAATTGACTGCAGGAACCGTCAAATAACGAGAACATGTTTCAGATCAGGTTTCAATATGTACAATGGACACCCTCATGCCGCACAGTCAATGAATGATGGCGCTCTCCTTTCATCATTCCCAGCGATGCATTCAGGGGAGCATATCCCGGCATTGAACGCATCGTCACTCTCCATCGCATCGCCTTGGGGAGTGGCACTCCGACATTTCGGCACAATCAAAGTGGAAATTCAGCCGACATCGCTGCTGAAACATCTGCTCCTTGTAATCTTCCATCAGTCTCGTCAAAGATTCTGCCTGTGTATGATCAGTGGAAGAATAGACCTCCAAATAGCTCTCTGATCCATTGGCTTATAAATAAAACAATACAGAACGGGGACTGACTTCCTCACTGCATTCAGATCGAGGTATTCATTTATAAAACAAAGTACACCGGAGAAAAGAGTTGCAAACTGCCATCGGATAGACGCGTTTATCAGTATAATGGAGGAAAGATTTCGAAAATACCCTCTGATCGTGGTCTTCATTTTTGGAGGTTAAACTGCCTGGGGAGATAGTTACCCACAGTACTCTATTCCAGGGATTCACATGTGAAACAACACAGACTGGTGAGTGAGATAAAAGCTGTGCTCTGATCGAGGGCTTTAAACATAAAACAATGTAGATTGGGGAGAGAGCTGCATGCAATAACCTGATCGAGTGATTAACATGTAAAAACGACAGGCTAGGGAGAGAGAGAGAGAGACAGATAGCGAGACGCCACTCCAATCCATGTTCTTGCACGTAAGAAAAAGCAGAGATTGGTGAATGTGTTGCACCCTGTGCTGCAATCAAAGAGTGTATCTAGAAATCAAAACAAAGGAGCAAGTAAGTTACACATTGCATTCTATTTGAAGGTTAGATGCACGTAACAAAATAGGTTTGGGTCAATTATACAAATTGGACTTTGTTTCACGGGGTTATTCAAAACAGCCAAAGGTCTGAAAATGCTGAAATAAATTAGAAAATGCTGGAAAGCGTGCGAAAGTGAGAACATATCAGTTTTATTGACTCAGATCCATCTTCTATTACGGAATGATTTTGAATACCTTGGGGACAAATCATCGAGGGTTTATGAAAGAACATGTTTTAGAGCTGACAAGCCAATCAATCATGATCTTATCGCATGGTGAGGCAACTCGAAGGCCTGAAAGGCATCCCTGCTGTTCATGATGTATGACAGCTTTCTGCTAACACCAGACTCATAACCCTTTTCTGACAGCCTCACTGGAGATTCCTTGCTTCTGATCGGAGCTCAGAAAACGCTCTAGTTTCTTTGTGCCTAGGAAATCATGTCTCACAAACTTGATCGAGTTTTTTTGAGGAAGTAACATAGAGGAGTGATATGGGCAGAGCAGTAGACATGATCTATATGGGCTTCAGTAAGGCGTTCGATAAGGTTTGACATGGGAGACTGATTATCAAGGATAGATCTCACGGAATACAAGGAAAACTAGCCATGTGGATGCAGATCTGGCTCAAAGGTGGAAGACAGAGGGTGGTGGTGAAGGGTGGTTTATCTGACTGGAAGCCTGTGACCAGTGGAATGTCACAAGGATCGGAGCTGGGTCCTCTAATTTTTGACATCTACAAAAATGATTCGGATGCGAACCTAAGAGGTATAGTTAATACGTTTGCAGATGACACCAAAACCGGAGGTGTGGTGGACAGCGAAGAGGGTTACCTCAGATTACAGGAGTAATTTGACCAGACGGGCCATTTTTCTGAGAAGAGGCAGGTGGAGTCTAAATGCGAGGTGCTGCATCGTGGGAAAATAAAACTTACCAGGACTTATACACTTAATGTTGCTGAACAAAGAGATCTTGCAGTCCAGTTTCATGCTTCCTTGAAAGTGGAGTCGCAAGTAGATAGGGCAGTGAATGAGTCGTATGGTATGTTTTCATTTATTGGTCAGAGTATTGAGTGTAGGAGTTGCTGGTCATGTTCTGGTTGTACAGGACATTAGTTAGGCCACTGTTGGAATGTTGTGTGCAATTCTGGTCTCTTTACTATCGGAAAGGTGTTGTGAAATGTGAAATGGTTCAGAAAAGATTTAAAAGGATTATGCCAGGGTTGGAGCATTTGGGCTATAGGGAGAGGCTGAACAGGCTGGGGCTGTTTTCCCTGTAGCGTCGGAGGTTGAGGGGTGAAAATATAGTGGTTTACAAAATCATGAGGGACATGGATAGGGCAAATAGACAAAGTCTTTTCCCTGAGGTCGGAGAGAGCATAACGAGAGTGCATAGTTTTTTGGTGAGGGTGAAGGATATAAAGACACCTATTGGACAATGTTTTCGGACAGAGGGTGGTCCGTGTATGAAGTGATCTTCCAATGGAAGTGGTGGAGGCTGGTAAAATTGCAACATTTATGAGGCATTTGGATGGGTGTTTGAATCGGAAGGCTTTGGAGGGATATGGTTCGGGTGCTGCCAGGTTGACTGGATCAGGTTGGAATATCTAGTCGGCTTAGACGGGTTGGACCGAAGGGTCTGTTTATATGCTGTACATCTCTATGACTTTATAACTCTATGAATTCCCCTCAGCGTCTCCAAATGAGATAACCTTTCATCTCTCCAACTGAGAACTACCAACATATCTTGAACAAAGCAATCAACAAACACGGCCATCTCCTTGCTAACACAATGGCAAAATGTAATAGATACCAACTTACTTCGAACTTCCAAACCTCCCTTTCATTCATGACTTGTAATGATTTTAAATCATCAGAATTACTGGAAGCAAGGTGATGAGGGTGGCCAATCCAGCATAAAGAACCCCGGTGAGCCTACCATTTCAACCACTGGCACAATAATGTTTGAAACGAGGCTCACACACTTCAATAATGTCAGTCCGAGATAAGATCTGAAGTGCTACCATTGTTTATTACGCTCTTGCATGAGAGATGTGGTGTCTACTATTTACAAGGTAGTCACACACACACCGAGCTTAACGAGTACACAATATTTACCTAATTCGTTTCGTTACCCTCCTCCCATTGCTGCTACCCTGTTTACATCTGTCACTGCTCTAAACCCGGCTGTTTATCTCTGAACTCATCCCGCCTTGTCCGTGACAAAATGTTTATCTCTGGTCTCACAAGACAGTTTGATAACCTACTTTTGTGGTCTTATTGTTATATATCCTTCTGCACTGACATCTGTTTCCGTGCCCATCAAAGAAACATTTCCTTTTATTCTTTGCCCTTACTGAACCTAATGACCTCTTGATTGTATTTTTTCTTTGTGGGAAGTGGGAAGCAGATGCTTGTAACTACTGTTTTTACAAGCAAATCTAACTTAACCGCCTCCACTTACAGCAGCTTATCTATTTGTCTATAACATCTTGCATTGTTTGCAGGTACATTTCATTCTTGTATGCACATTTTAGCTAATACAAAAACAATTATATAATTCCTTCACATAGTTTTCATTCTTGTTGACTCAGCTCTTGGCTGAAACAATTATATACTGGTGTATTATGATTGCAGAAGTCACACTGCTTTAGCTATATACCACAATGATAATATACACCCAGGAGCAGGAGCAGACATCCAGGCTTTCCAGACTGCTCTGCCTTTCAATAAGATTTTGTCTGATCCTTTCGTGGACCCGTCCACCTTTCAACGCTTTCAATATGTCTGTTAATTTCTTTGTTATTCAATAAGAAATCTATGTTCGGTTTAAAAATGTTTTGTCAAGTTGCATCAAGTCCTTCACTGGGCAAGGTATTCCATAGATCAAAGTTTGGGAGAAGATTTGTAGTTCGGGTACTCGTTGTTGTGGTTCTCTTCGCTGAGCTGGGAGTTTGTGTTGCAAACGTTTCGTCCCCTGTCTAGGTGACATCCTCAGTGCTTGGGAGCCTCCTGTGATGCGCTTCTGTGATGTTTTCTCCGGCATTTATAGTGGCTTGTCTCTGCCACTTCTGGTTGTCAGTTCCAGCTGTCCGCTGCAGTGGCCGGTATATTGGGTCCAGGTTGATGCGTTTGTTGATAGAATCTGTGGATGAGTGCCATGCCTCTCGGAATTCCCTGGCTGTTCTCTGTTTGGCTTGCCCTATAATAGTAGTGTTGTCCCAGTCGAATTCATGTTGCTTGTTTTCTGCCTGTGTGGCTACTAAGGATAGCTGGTGGTGTCGTTTCGTGGCTAGTTGGTATTCATGGATGCGGGTCGTTAGCTCGCTTCCTGTTTGTCCTATGTAGTATTTTGTGCAGTCATTTCATGGGATTTTGTACCCTCCGCATTCAGACAATAGGGCGCCTCTGACTGGTTGGAAGACAAAATTACTTCCAGTGTTCCAGTATTTCCAATTCGGCAACCTTGATGCTACTCAACAGAAGGTTTGATGTGCGTCACCTCACAGGCGCTTGCATATTGTTCCATTCCTTCTGAGCAACCCTTTGAGTTGCCTGTATGGTGGTCTCAATGGCATGATAAATTCCAGTTTGTGTCGTCACCATTGCACAATCGGTGCAGAGTGCGTAAATTTCTCAGACAAAAACGAGAATTAGACATGCGTTGTGCAGTACCCCCACCACCCACCCAATGTGGCATAAATGAAATATGTTGGCAGTAAGTATTCTATGCTTGACGATACGTTTTGCTAAATTGTGGCCGAAATAAATTATCCTAAAGCAAAATTATCCAGGCTAATAAATTTGAGAGAGCAAAACATAACTATGAAACATAACCAGAAAGTCAATACATTCCGAAAAAGAGACACCTAATTTCAGTTACATCATGCTGCAGTGTTTTTTTCTGTAAATTCTGTGTCCTAAGATCTTATACTCCACAACCACCTGGTGAAAGATCGGTCCGGCGAAAGTTTCTGTTTCCAATTAAACCTGTTGGATTACAACCAGGTTTTGTGCGATTCTTAACTTTGTACATCGGCACTTCAAATCACGATTCCCGAAAGGGGAACTGGAGAACCAAAAAAAAGGAGAATGACATAAAGGTTGTATTATTTCTTAATTCATTATGTTAGCAAAACGCATGGGTAGTTTTGGAAATCGTAACTATCTGTCTCAACTCAGTTGTTAGAAGAGGCTGTTGCTGCTTTGGAAATCATAAATCCAAATTTTCACTCGTGGTCACACTTGGGATCCAAATCTTCTCTTTGGGAAGACTAGGTTCGATGATAAGCTGGAAAATGCACGTCAGATCAGGCATCATCAAAGGAAAGAAGACTCATATTTCAGGCAGGCCTCTATCTCTGTCGCCCTCTTCTTCTCTCCCCATCTCTGTCTGCCTCCCTTCTCTCTCTCACTCTCGCCATCCCTTTCCTGATCTGTCTCCCTCTCTTTCCCTCCCTAGCACTCTCTGTGCCTCTCCTTCTACCCCTTCTACCTCATGTCGCTCCGTACTTTATTCTCCCTCCCTCTCCTAATTTCGCTTTCGCCTCCCTACTTTTCTGTTTTAGTGTCCCTTTCCCTATCTCTCACGCATTCAATCTCTGTATCCGCTCCCTCCCTCGATTTAATCCCCCTTCGCTCTGTATTTGTCTCTGTCTCTCTCTCTTTGTGCCACCCTATATCTCTGTTTGCCCTCGCTCTCTCCATCCCTGTCTCTCTCTTCGCCCCTCTACCTACCTGTCTCTCTGCCTCCTCCCCTTCCTCTAAGCTCCTCTCCATATCTCTCCCTCAATATCTGTCTTCGTCTCTCTTTGTCCCGCCACATTTCTCTTTTTGATTGTTTCTGTCCCTCTGTCTCCATTTCAATCTCACTCCCTCCTTTCTGTCCATTTCCTTATCTTCCTCTACCTTTCTCGACCTCTCTCTGCAAATCTCTCACACGCTCCCAACCCCTATCTAATTCCGTCTCTGTCTCAGTCTCTCTTTCTCTCTCTCTCTTTGTGTCTCTGTGTCCCAGTCCTTCACTATCTCTTACTTCCTATCTCTCCCTCTCTCAGTCTCTCGCTCTCTCTGTCTCCATTTTCTCTCTCTGTCCCCCTCCCATATCTTCCCTTTCCTCTCCAATTCTCAGTCCGTCTCATCTTTTTTCCCTCTGTCCATCTCTCTATCTCGCCCCTCCTCGCTTTCTTTCTCTCCATTTCAGTAACATTCTGTACTTCGTCCAATCTTTGTGTTCTATCTTCGCCTCTTTCAATCTCTCCCTTTCCCTCTCCTGATCTATCTTTTAATATTTCTTTGTCTCTCTGTCCCTGTCTCTACCACACTCGATATAATGCCCCTCCCTGTCCTAAAATCTCACGTGTTATACCTCTCTCTGTCTCTCCCTCTCTCCCTCCCTCTCTCATTCTGTTGCTGTTTTGCGCTCCCTCTCCATCCGCCAATTCATTCTCTTCCTGTCTCTCCCGCTCCCTGTCTCTCTGTCCCTCTCCCATTGTTTCCGTCCTTCTCTCTCTTTCTCACCTTCTGTCTCTATCTCTCTCCCTCGCTCCCTGATTCTCTCTCTATCACTGTCTGTCTCGCACAGGCCTTTGTTGAATCCCTGAGCTGAGTCGAGTGTGAGTACGGTCTCAAACAGCCGTCATTCAGCAAAGCACAAGGAAGGTTAACTCTCTCTCTCTTCGCTCTGTATTCTCAGCAGATGGAGAAAAGAGAGTTATGGACAGTAGTGGTGGAGAGAACTGTGTCTTTCACCCCACTGTACAGTGTACCGCTCGCGTCGAATTACCACAGGGAAGGAGAAAGGCAATGCAAGCAAAAGAGGTCATCTCCGTTGTAAACAATACGTCCTCTTGAAACATTTACACCAAATAAGGCATGCATTGCTCGGCTGCAAAGGAGCCAAAGATTATGTCACAGTTCACAGGGCGGGTAAATGTCCTGGACACAGTAACATGCACAAATGTGTCAGAATGACAGCCAATCCGTGAGGAACCATTTCCTTATGAATGAATCACGCGCAGTATCAAAGAATGCGGCTAATAACTCAACTTCCGAGTAATTAGGAATGGAATTTAACCCCGTGCTCTCCCTGTCCACGGGGTCCAGGTTGTGGAGCAGGAAAGATGCAGCAGGTCAGACAGACTGTCCTTGTCCTTGAGTGTTTGGGGAGACAGTGTAGATGTAGATTTACTCTGAATCTTAGCCCCACCTCCAGCCACCAGCAGCTTCGTGTTCACTGAAGAGGGGGAGATAGAGAAAGTTAGAGAGATAGATATTTCTGGCGTACAGTAGAGATCAGATTTGATATGTTCCAAAGAGTGAAATCCCACATCTGAATGAAATTTCTCGTGAAAGAGAGAAAGAGTGCAAGAGCGAGACAAAGAGGGGAGGAGACAGGGTGTGAGAAACAAAAGAAGGAGAGAAAGTGCGTGGGATAATGGGTAAGGGAGAATTGAGAGGAGGGAGAAATTGCAAGACTGAAGGAAAAAGTGGCAGTGAAAATGAAAGAGTAAAGTAGACAGCAGGATCGAGAAATGAGGAGGGTGAAAAGGCAATGAAAACAAATTTGGAGGTAGAAAACATTTTGGAAATTTGGCATGGAGAAAGAGTATATATTCCAGTGCTTCTAATCACAATCTTTTTTTTTCCTCAATCTTTAATTGCATGGCCCAAGCAGCTCACTAAATATAGTCCAGTTTGATCTTCCAAAATCTGGGTCAAATTTCTCATCAAACTGGCCATCATGTCACACCAAACACGCTGAAAGTCTTGTGACAGTGTGAATTAAAGCATAAGATGTGGGATTTTTGATTAACAAGTGTTGAGAAAATGAAACTTGCCTTCACGGCAGATCGTTTCGTCTGGCACCATAGTTTTCCAGTAGTTGCCTCAATCAGATGGTGTTGATGGCGGATAAGGCTGTGCGGTATTAGTGAAAATTGAGATGATTTGCAGCTCAGGTTGAGATTCTGGATGTACGTTTGCTCGCTGAGCTGGAAGGTTCATTTTCAGACGTTTCGTCACCATACTATGTCACACCTTCAGTGAGCCTCTGGACGAAGCGCTGCTGGTGTTTCCTGCTTTCTATTTATATTTCTGAGATTCCTTGGGTTGGTGATGTCATTCCCTGTTGTGACACCATTTCCTATGGCGATTGCTTATCATGTTCTTTTTCTTAGGACTTGCTAAATGGTATCCAATTCAATATGTTTGTTGGAATGCCATGCTTCTAGGAATTTTTGTGCATGTCTGTGTTTGGAATGTACTAGGATGGATGTGCTGCCACAGACGAGGCGGTGTCGTAGGGGTATCTGTATGTAGGGATACTAATAAGATCAGGTCATGTTTTTTGGCTAGTCGATGTTCTTGCATCCTGGTGGCTGGTTCTCGCGTATTTGTCCAATGTAGTGTTTGTCGCAGTTCTTGCGTACTATTTTTGTAAATGACATTAGTTTTGCTTGTTGTCTATATAGGGTCTTTCAAATTAATTAGCTGCTGTTTTAGTGTGTTGTTGGCTTCGTGGCTTACCGTGATTCCATGGGATCTGAGTAGTCTGGCAGTCATTTCCGAAATCTGCTTGACGTCGGGGAAAGTGGCGAGGGTTTCGAGATGTGTTTCGTCTGCTTGTCCCAGAGAGACCATCCCACTCCTCATCGCACAGGCAAAAAAGACACCTTTCTGTTTTACATGTAGGGAGTGTGAAAAGCGGTATTGCTCCTTTCATTGACGCGCTGTCCATTTGGATTAAAAGTCAAAAGTGTGTGGGCAAGTTCACGTCGGTCAGAAAAAATGATAATGGGTGGGACAAATGGAGAGAGAAAGGCGTGTCATTAGGAATGAGAAGCAGACGGCGAAACCGTTCGCTGTGGAATTAAGTGTGACTGATGGAAGGGAGAACCAATGGAAAGGCAAGGCAATTTAAACAACGAAGTCATCACCTCTTGGAAAACCTGTACTGTGGGTAGAGTGGGAGTGGCGTCAGAAAGAGGAGGGAAAGCAAGAAAGTGTCAATGCTCAGAAAGATGATGAGGGACTGACAGGTCGATGCACCACTGAGGAGTGAGAGATGGATAGGAACAGAAAAAAATGATTGGGACCTCTGACTGATATTTGAACAGGTGTGTGGAACCGCAAGTGGAATGAGTACTGCCATGTGATGGGATGGTCTAGAAGAGAAGGTGGGCCGCCAGGAGGGCATCCAATGAGGATCATCGACATAGAGGTCTGTGGCACCTCCAATCGGAGAAAAATACAGGACGGGAACAGTGCGTTTTGTCTGTCACACCAACGTCATTCCCTTTCATTTCTCCGATCCTGTGAATGCAGGAAATTCGAACTCAATTTGGTTTTACTATCTTAGACATAATTCGTTCTTTGAGAGTTGCCCAACAGTTGAGAATCATTTGGAATCTTAATACTCGTCACGGACGCCATTTATGGTGAAATGCTCGGAGGCAGATGAAATTTAAAGAAATATTTCCATTTCATGGATGTGCGTGAAATAATCTTTGATTATTTTGAGCAGTCAGTCCATCTGTTAAATAATTAAATGTAAAACGGATCTTATTGGCCTCAAGTCACCATTCAGTCTCTGAGAGTTCTGCAAAGGCTGCAATATCCCATTGCAAAGACTGAAAAAGGTTAAGCATCTCAATGCGTGCCTAACACATAGTCTGGACGCAGGTGAATTTCCAAGTGTCAATCCACTGCACTGTCGACTTTGTGTTACAACCCGTATTTTTTTTTAATTGTGAGCCGTGCACAGGTTGCTTAGTGCTGTCTGCACAAACATCTGGTGTCCCAACAGTAAATAATGTATTGCTATAGGCAATACACACTTCTATATGTTCAAATGTCAGTCATGTCACGCCGTCAAAATTGCATTAATGTCGGCAAGACATGGTGCACAAGGCTCCGTGTCCATATATCAGCGGCACGACTCAGTGGGTTTTTTTTCTGTAAGTATTGTTCTGTTAATGTCTGCTCACTGATCAGTGTCCAATTATCAACCATACCAATCACTTGACGTTGTATTACTGGTGACGATGCGTACTTTACAAACATTTGAATGTAGGTATTGCATCATTGTCGACAGTATGCCATTTGCACACTGCTTCGTGTTCACACAACAGTTACTTCACACGATAGATATTGTATTATTGCGCACCACACGTTGTCTGTTAACTGCTGACTGTCCGAATATCAGTTAGCCCGCTCTGCCAACATTACATGGCTGCACATTATGTCTCTTTGTGTGTCAGTATTTGTATATCTTTATGCATGTCAATGTCTGTATGATTGTGTGAGATAGCGTGTAAGTCGGTTGTTATGTATTTGTGCGTCCTTGTGTATGTCTGAATGTGTAAGGATTGTGTGTCTGATTTTGGTTATGTGTCTGTGAGTGTGCCTATGCATGTGAATGCGTGAGTGTGAGTCTACGTGTGATTGCATAAACAGACATGTGCGTATGGGTGTGTTCACATTAGTCTGGGTGATTGATACTCTGTGAAACTATGGGTGATTCTATGTATCCTAGAATGTATTCCTATTTGTCTGAGAGTGCTACTGTGTCAGTGTAGGCGTGTGTTTGCTCATGTGTGTATAGATGTATGTGAGCATTCGTCTTTTTCAGTGTGTTTGTCTGAACGTATGCCTCTGTATGAATGTGCATGCCTGTGCACCTGTGTATGTCTGCGTCTCAATTATTGTTTTGTTGTGTGCATCAATGTGTGTGCGTTTATCAGTTGTTTGTACACGTGATCACATACCACTATTATTGTACAATTGTGGGCATCAGGATGCATGCCTCTGTGCGTGTAGGTCTCCTTGAAAGTGTTTTGCTGAATGTAGCTGCGTGTGCATGTATGTGCATTCGTGCATGTGGCACTGGAAATGTGTGTGCCTCAGTGAGTGTGTGAATATGTGTGCATGAGTGAGTAATTTTGTGTGTGTGTGTATACACAACAACAGCAGAGGGAGAGTTTTATCAGTGACGGTTTCTGTGTCTGTGCAGCAGTTGACACAACTCTTAGTTTAAAAATCTGGTTCACAATATGTTAATCAGAGAACCCTGAATTCATAAAATACTCAGTATTTTTGGACAAACTGTGGATGACAAGTTTTAAGAAGCATAACAGTCACTTAACGATCTTTATGAATGATCTTTACGAATGAACCATAAATGGTGAATAGTCGTATGATACGTTGATGATATCTCACGCTGAATAAATAAACCACATGATTGCATATTGTTTACTTTAAGAAATGCTTATGTTCATTTGATTAGCAAATTTGTAAAAAAAAATGTTTTCCAAAGGTGAGCATTTCGTCTTAAGAAGAGACATCAAGCAGTTTAGACTGCACACTACCTTCCGGTTCAGAGGATTGAGATGAGACCTAGTTAAGGTCTATTAGATACTGAAGTGTTTCCCAACGAGACGTCGAGAGGATGATTCCTTGTGTAAGGAAATCTAAATGAGATGTCACTGTTTTAGGCGACAAGGGCAGAATATTTAAAACGGAGGTGAGGATACATCATTTCTCTCCAAAGAACATCAATATAGAGTCATAGATAATACAGATGTACAGAGCGGAAATAGACCCTTCTGTCCAACCCCTCCATGCCGACCAGATATCCCAAACCTATCTAGCCCATAATCATTCCATACACGAGCTACCGTCTGCTTGACAGAAATGCTTCTTCGGTCTCTTTTAAGTCTTTCCTCGCTCACCTGAAACTTATGCCCTCTAGCTCTGGACTCCCTTTGTCTATATATTCTATCTATGCCCCTCATAATTTTGTAAACCTCTATAAGGTCACCCGTCAGACTCCAACAGTCCAGGCAAAGCAGCCCCTGCTTGTTCAGCCTCTCCCGAGAGCTCAAAATCTCCAACTCTGGCAGCATCCTCGGAAATCTGATCTGAAACATTTCAAGTTTCACAACATCTTTCTGATAGAAGATTGATGAAGGCAGAGCAGTAGGTGTGATCTATATGGACTTCAGTAAGGCGTTCGACAAGGTTCCCCATGGGAGACTGGGTTAGTTCTCATAGAATACAGAGAGAACTATCCATTTGGACACAGAACTGGCTCAAAGGTAGAAGACAGAGCGTGGTGGAGGGTAGTTTTTCAGACTGGAGGCCTGTGACCAGTGGAATGCCACAAGGATCAGTGCTGGGCCCTCAGCTTTTTGTCATTTACATAAATGATTTGGACGCGAGCATAAGAGGTACAGTTAGTAAGTTTGCAGATGACACGAAAATTGGAGGTGGAGTGGACAGCAAAGAGAGTTACCTCAGATTACAAAAGGATCTGAACAAGATGGGCCAATGAGCTGAGAAGTGGCAGATGAAGTTCATTTCAGATAAACGCGAGGTGCTGCATTTTGAGAAAGCAAATCTTAGCAGGACCTATACACTTAATGGCAAGATCTTAGGGAGTGTTGCTGAAAATAGAGACCTTGGAGTGCAGGTTCATAGCTCCTTGAAAGTGGAGTCCCAGGCAGATAGGAGAGTGAAGAAGACGTTTGGTATGCTTTCCTTTGTTGGTCACAGTATTGAGCACAGGAGTTGGGAGGTCACGTTGCGGCTGTACAGGACATTGGTTAGGCCACTGTTGGAATATTGCGTGGAATTCTGGACTCCTTCCTATCGGAAAGATGTTGTGAAACTTTAAGGGGTTCAGAAAAGATTGACAGGGATGTTGCCAGGGTTGGAGGATCTGAGCTACAGGGAGAGGCTGAACAGGCTGGGGCTGTTTTCCCTGGAGCGTCGGAGGCTCAGGGGTGACCTTATAGAGGTTTACAAAATTATGAGGGGCATGGATAGGATAAATAGACAAAGTCTTTTCCCTGGGGTCCGGGAGTCCAGAACTAGAGGGCATAGGTTTAGGGTGAGAGAGGAAAGATAAAGAAGAGACCTAAGGGGCAACTTTTTCACGCAGAGGGTGGTACGTGTATGGAATGAGCTGCCAGAGGATGTGGTGTAGGCTGGTACAATTGCAACATTTAAGAGGGATTTGGATGAGTATATGAATAGGAAGGGCCTGGAGGGATATGGGCTGGGTGCTGGCAGGTGGGACTACATTGGGTTGGGATATATGGCCGGCGTGGACAGATTGGACCGAAGGGTCTGTTTCCATGCTGTACATCTCTATGACTCTATGACTCTAAGGAAGACCAGAAGTGCACGCAGTATTCCAAAAGTGGCCTAACTAATATCATGTACGGCAGCAACATGACCTCCCAACTCCTGTACTCAGTACTCTGAATGATAAAGGAAACGATACAAAATGCCTTATTCTCTATTCTACCTCACGGTGACTCCACTTTCAAGGTATTATGAATCTGCACTCCAAGGCCCCTTTGTTCAGCAACTTTCAAGGTGTGATGAATCTGCATTCCAAGGTCCCTCGGAATTAAACACTAAATGTATACGTCCTGGAAAGATTTGTTATTTTTTCCAAAATGCAATGCCTCGCATTTACCTGAATTAGCTTCATATCCCACCTCTCAAATCATTGGCTCATCTGATCAAGATCCTGTTGCAATCTGAGGTAATCTTCTTCACTGTCCACTACATCTCCAATTTTGGTGTCATCTGCAAACTTACGATAACTCTTATGCTCAAACCAAATCAATTATATTAATCACGGAAAGTACTGGGCACAGCATCGATTCTTGTGACACTCCACTGGTCACAGGCCTCCATATGTGGATTTTATCGAGGGTGGTCGCTGTCAGGGCACCAGGTATGCTTAAGAAGAGGGGGACAGATTTTTGATTTTGAAAGTTAGAAGGGAACGGGCAGAAAAGTAGGCATCAGGCAGAGATTTGATCAGCCATTATCATTTTAGATAGCCGAACAATCTTGAGGAAGCAAATAGCCTAAAGTTTCCATTGTTTTGGTGCTCTTTTTGAGCACTCTGAGTGAGAGTGATGCGAGCAAAATGTGTGAACAAGAGTCAGATTGTGCAATAGTGAGAGATTAACAGGCCAACGTGTCGCGCTACTGAAGAAGCGTAGAAAAGAGAAAGAGAGGTACACAGACCGGAAGGAAGGAAGACAGGCAGAAAGCAGGCGACACCAAAGGAAAGACAGATAGATATCCATGTAGGAAAGATAGACGGAGATAGAAACCTATGTAGAATGGAGGGAAAGAGTATAAGAAATAAGAGAATGATAGAAATAGAGTGAGAGAGAGCAGGGAAGAAAGACAGAGAGCGACACAGACGGGAGAGAGAGAAACACAGCCAATGAAATTTAAAAGATGCTTAGAGTGTGGGAGTGGGATAACGAATGACAAAGGGAGAGAGAAAGCCGGAAAAAAAATTGAGAGCACTAAATTGAGATGAGCCAGACATCTCAAATTGAGATGGAGACAAGTATGAGGCAGGGCAATACGGGGTGTCAAATATTCTTGGCTACAAGGTGTTCTGAAATCGTCACAGTGTCAGTTCAGGATAGCATTGCCGATTGGAATAGACGGAACAAACAAAGAAGCATCATTATTTTAGAAAGTACACTCGCTGGAAGAATCCATAGGAACAAAACCCTGTCGAGAATATAGTGAGAGATACAGATATATTCAAGTTGTTAGAATTGAGGGGTAATGCTGACCTAAATGCAGATTGGAACAGTGGATTTGGCAGGAGAAGCAAGTGCGCTAAGTTTGCAGTCTTGAGGCCTTTGTGCATATTTTGTGTCCAGTCCAACAAGAACGGAATTATTAGCAGACCAGGCTCCTGGGAAAGAGCCAGACCAAGTAGATCAAGTGTGAGCACATTTTGGAGGCAATGATCATGTTGTAAGAATTTGTCCAACGATATTCAGAAGGACAATGCTCGATCAGAGAAAGATTTGGCGGCGAGTGGTCTTCAATGGAAGGGGAGCCAGTCAATCTACAATGATAGGTTGTTTAAGAGATTTTAAGTAAACATTGAGCTACCTTTACAAGGTCATGATCCAGGTGCGATCAATGCTTGTTTACACACGCCTGAAAGTATGAACAATCAATTGGTCAGCACCATATTTGACAAAGTTGCTAAGACCCAGCTGAAAAAAATAAGTTGGTAACAGGTGTCAGCTAGGGAATACAAATGAAAATGATGAGGAAGTCAGAAGATTCAAATGGGACGTGCAAAATTACGACAGAAAAACAAAAAGTAACATTGAGAAAATGCAGGTGCGTTACATCAAGAAGTTTCCCAATGTGTCTGATATATAGGCGTGGAAACAAAGGGCAGACAATCTTTTTCTCATAAACATGCAGAAAGGAGAGATGGTGGAACAGTAGAATTCACAGACTGCACCACGATCGGCAGGGGATGTACGTTTTGGAGAAGCACAAAGCGTTTGCAGACTCACGGACACAGATTGATTGAATGAGCAATAGTCGGGCATCTGCAATCCAATGTGGGTAAATAGCAAGCTTATTTGACAGAAAGTCTTAGAAAAAAAAAATCATGACAACAGGGAAACACTGCAACGGTCTGACGTCTTAGAATGATTTACATCTTGGAGCACACGAGCTCAAGGAATTATTATATGAACACAAAACATAATGAAGGAGGCTAAAGACGTTCTATTCTTTAGTCAAGACGGAGTATACACACATGTAATGTTTTAGGTATCCGGGGGCTGAGAATATCAGATCTGGAATATTACATGAGTTCTAGTTTCGTAATTGAAGGAAAGGTATGTTTGTGTCTGAGGTGGTTCAGAGGGAAGATTCCTGGTTTAAACACTGCAGAGAGAGGGTTGTTCCATGAGTAAAGGTTGTACAGACTGGGCTTGTTACCACTTGAGTTTTGAAGAGTGAAATGAAGCAACAGCATATTACCTGATAGAAGAGGTAATGCTGAGCAGTCTGGACAATGGGATAGAGGAGGGTTTCTCTCCTGGCGTATTTAGTCTGCAAAGAAAAGGCACTGATATACTATGGGCAGGGCGTGGTGAGGGGAATGGCCAGGAGATTCGCATTTTTAGGACAGAAATCTGAATTCTCACTCTCGCGTTTGTCAAAGGCAATATGCGAGCACAGAACTTCTTGCAAGACAGAATGCTGTGCATGTGGACTATTAATGACGCAGACAAACGTATTATTGTCAATACACGAATAGAATGTTACTGGGAAGGTTTGAATAGAAATACAATAGAATGAATCATGGATTATTGAATGGTGAAGCAGGTGCAAAAGAGTTCGAACACTTACAGTCTGCTGCTGTCTCGTATGTTTCTATCTCCTGCGATTAGGGCTGAACGACCTCCTCCTTACTCACATCCCTGGTTTTGTTGCCTTTGAGACTTGAAGGTAGGACATCCAGGTTCTCTGTGATATTCTTTCCCATTCCATTCATTTTGACCATCTCCAGGTTATTCCAGGTCTGTGCTGTCCTTTCCTAACTGGAACACTATGATACATTATATCTTAATCCTCCACAATTATCTGCTGCTAATGCACAATCCCAATCCCTGCTGTGCATGGCCTACCGTTCCTCTCTCTCTCTTTTTCTCGCCACAAACCACCATTCCACCAAATCCACCACCCACACCACCAAACATTTATCATAATCAATTTTCTTATGTCTCCACAATATCTTATAACAAGCAAATCGCACACAGCTTCTCATTACATGAGATCCAGACTTTGGAATACCCGTAACATTATGTTTTATTTTTTTATGAGGGGAGCATGGAACAGTCGGGAGAGTGAAAACATGTGACCACGTTGAACTAATCTTATTTATTTGATACATTGTATTTACGTGCAGGGACAGCAAGTTTGATTTCTAAGTTATTCACTCTCTTCCACGTTACTCTGAGCTCACCAACAAAATGTTTATGCCATTTTTCAGCGTTATTCACCTTTGGAATGATTCTGTGTGCCCTGATTTTCCTCCCTTTTTTTTTAAATGGTTCCTGTCCAATGGGAGGAACACATCAGCCCTCAGCAAAAATATCCCACCTCGATCGAGATGTATGCACTGGAAGGTGTACAGTTCACATCAGTCTCAGGTTTGGATCTATTGCCCCTTCAATTTTAAGCACTCAACCTTGCTGCATTCGTCTCCACACACCTTGCTTTTATTCACTCTTCTTTCATTAATTGTTAATCTGAATCCCTCCGTCAACCCATTTTGTTACTTTCTGAAAGATCTTGAATATTTTGATTATGATCAAATCAAGTAATGTCCAATGCACAAAATACGGAAGCAGGGGATTGAGGGTGATTTGGCGGTTTTGGTTATAAATTGCCGAGCTGAAAAAAGACAGAGGGCGGTGGTTGATGGGAAAAATTTATTCTGGACTTCAGTTACTGGATGAGCAGCGCAGGGATTTTTGTGAGAAATCTTCTGTTTGCCATGTTTATAAATGACAGAGATGAGGACGCGGAAGGATGGGTTAGTAAATTTGTGTAAGAGGTTAGTGGAGTTGTGGTTAGTACTAAAGGATGTTGCAGGTGACAGAGGGACAAGCTGCAGAGCTGGTCTGAGAGGTGGCAAATGGAGTTCCATGCAGAAAATGGCGAGGTGATTCTGTTTGGAAGGATTAACAAAAACGAAGTTAACTGGGCTAATGGCAAGATTCTTGGTAGTGTAGAAATGCAGAGAGGTCCCGGAGTCCATGTACACAGATCCATGAAATTTTCCACCCAATTTGATAAGGTTGTTAAGAAGCACACGTTGTGTTAGCTTTTATTGGTACTGAGATTGCGTTTCGGAGCCACGAGTACCTGCTGTAGCGGTACAAAACTCCAGTGTGGCTGCACTTGCATACATTCTGGTCACAACATTATAGGAAGAATGTGGAAGCTTTGGAATGGCTTATTCCCTCAGAGAATAAAGGTGGCATGGAAGGCAATGCCTGCAAAAGTAGTCGAACTCGACAAGTTTAAGGGCATGAAAGTGGTCATTGTATAAACATTTGTTTGAAACTGTAATAGTGTAGGCTGGATAGGTTTCAGACTGGTTCCACAATTCGACTCAACATCCATGGCTGAAGAGCATGTACCGTGCTTTAGTTGTATGGTCTCTGTTCTCGGTGTCTAAGAAGAACCAGCCCCTAAGTAAGGTGTGACGCAAGTTGTTTAGTGGCGTTCTGAAAACTGTTATTTTACCACACAGATGAGGGAAAAAAATATGGATGCGTCTTCTTTGTGGACGGTGAAATTTGCACTCTCAGAGTGTTTAGAAAAATCTGCATGAGCACTAACCATGCTGAGGCATTGCAGGCTATGAATCAAGTACAGGTAAGTGTGATTAGTTCAGTTTGCTGCTTGTACGTCGGCATAGACTTATTCGGCTGAAAGACAAGTTTCTGTGTTATATGACTTACTGACTTCATTTTTTGTACATGGCATATTGTGTTAGATTAATAAGGCCATGCTCCCAATGAACACCATCATGATCCTACGTTAAGAAGCCACATATAAACATTTTGCCTCTGCCATTTTCTTTATTAAGACGTATACATTTAGCAAATTCACCGAACTCAAATTAAGATTTAAAAATAAACTTGAAGATTAATGCGATTGTCACTGCAGCTTGTGTTTTGTAAAGAGGAATTATATTTCTGGATGTATCAATTTGGGCAACTATTATTCTCCTCCCGGTCTGGACAACAAGGCACAATTTGAGACACGTCAGCTGAACATGTTATATTCAGTGTCTGCAATTTATGCCAGTCTCTGGGGACAGTAATTGTGTCACTGTTGTGTTCTCTCCTTCTATCCTTTAGGGAGAACTTTCCAAATATAATCTCATGGTATTAGAGGGAGACCTCAGCTCTGGCTTGAGCAGGCATCAGTATTTCGAAAGAGACAGAGTGAGAGAGAGAGAGAGAGAGAGAGAGAGAGAGAGAGGAGAGATTGTAATTCGAGAAAGACACGCTGGAATATAGCAGTAATGAAAGAGAATCTGGAGTCAGCGGACTGGATTTTTATGAAGATGGACAGGAAACTCTCTGCAAAAATCGCCTATTATATTAGAAATCAGCATTGGATGACAATTGACTATCGAATACGATATGTACTCTTGCTGTTCCAACACGTTTACTATCCCTTCCTTGCTGCTGTTGGTATCATTGGTAAGTTTATTTATCCAGCGAAATTTATCCATGAACTAGACGCAAGTGGTCTGTCTGATGAAAAACAGGTCAAAGAGTTCAGACGTTTGTACTGACTGTACGCTGCAATTGAGGGCTTCAGCTGACTGGATGTCTGGTTTGCCATGCAGAGGTTCAATGCTAACATCTCTCGATGGCTCCATATTGCTCCTCATCGTTTAAATTCATCTCCTGCCAAAATGGATTCAATATTGCTATAAAGCAAAGATCAAATCGCCTCTGCTGAAAGATGACTGTACTCAATTCATATGCATTGTTATCAATGTGATCTTTGCTGTATTTATTGATCAATGTTCCTCCAGGTGAACGTGAAGATGTTGTGTTTCATGTAGTTGCTGCCTTGCCCTTCCATGTGGAAGTTGTCTTGAAAGTTGAAGGTGTTCTCTGAGCATCTTAGTGAATTTTTGCTTTACACCCTGTTTATAGTACACATTGCAAATACTGAGCATCAGTGGTGAGAATAGATGTTTGCGTGTGTGGTGCCATTCCAGCGAGCTTGTTTTTTTTCCGGATGGAGTCGAGTGTCTTGAGTGTTGTTGGAGCTGCATCCATTCAGAAAAGTGAGAAGTATTCCATCACACTCTTGACTTCTACCTTCTCCATTGCTGGGCAAGCTGACGGGAGCATCAGAAGGTGAGTACTGCGCTGTAGGATTCCCAGGTTCTTTCAGCCACTGTATTCATAAGTCTAATGTCGGTCAGTGTGAATAATGATTGAGTTTAGGACGAATACACCCATCGCTGAATGCAGTCAGTGTCTTCAAAATGTCAACAGGAATTCCCTCAAGCATGTGTCCTTCTTCCCATCCTATTGTGCAGG
>NW_026867549.1:1508035-1588796 GCF_020745735.1 Hemiscyllium ocellatum
GGTGTCACACCCACCTTGGAACATCTTAAAATCGTTCCCAATAACAAACAGTATTTCGTGAACTGACACTCGCCAGTCACTCTTACAGTCTTGGTTTGCTCTCCAAACTGCTTTACACAGGATAATCCTACATTTCGTTCCCTTATTCCACAAATCATGGCAGACTTGGGTAACATGTCAGAAATAATGCAAATATTTACATCTATTACGATGCGAAGCTGAGAGAAATGAGGACTGCAGATTCTGCAGAATAGAGTGTGGCACTGGAAAAGTACAAAAGCTCAGGCAGTATCCGAGGAGCAGGAGAATCGACATTTCTGGCGTAAGCACTTCTTTACGAAAGGGGGGTTGGAGGAAAGGGTGGAGAGATAAGTTGGAGGGTGGCGGGGAGCTGAGTGGAAGGTAGCTCAGAAGGCGATCGGTAGATTCAAGTTGGGGTGATGCTGATAGTTTGGAAAACCACACATGATCATTCTCGCTTTCACCAGTTTTTAGATCTCCCCTGCCCCAACAGTTGGTTACAAAACTGACTGAAAGGAAGAAAACAGAGGGTGGCGTTGGAGGGATGTCTTTCACACTGGAGGCCTATGACCAGTGGAGTGCCACAAGCAATGGTGCTGGGCCCACTAATTTTCAACATTTATATAAACGATTTGTATTTGAGCATAACAGGTACAGTTTGGAGTTTGCTAATGACAACAAAATTGGAGGTGTAGTGGAAAGCGAAGAAGGTCACCTCAGATTACAACGGGATCTTGATCAGATGTGCCATTGGCTGAGAACTAGCAGATGGAGCTTAATGTAGCTGAATGTGACGTGATGTATTTTGGAAAAGCAAATCTTAGCAGGAATTTTACACTTAATTTTAAGATTCTAGAAGTGTTGCTGAACAAAGAGACTTTGAAGTGCAGCTTCATAGCTCCTTGAAAGTGATGTCGCAGTTGGATGGGATCGTGTAGAAGGCGTTTGTATGCTTTCCTTTATTGATCAGAGTATTTAGCGCAGGATATGTGAGGTAGTGCTGCAACTGGATTGGTTAGACCACTGTACATTGGTTCCACCATTGTTGGAATATTGCGTCCAATTACGGTCTCCTTCCTATTGGAAACATGTTGTGACAACTGAAAAAGCTCAGAAACGATTTACAATGACGTGGCCAGAGTTGGAAGATTTGAGCAACGGAGAAAGTTTGAATAGGATCGGGTTACTTTTCCTGGAGCGTCAGAGACTGTGATGTGACCTTCCAGAGGTTTATAAAATCATGAGGGGCATGGAAAAAGGCTTTTCCCTGCCGGTGGGAGAGTCCTGTACTAGAGGGAATAGCTGTCTGGTGAGGGGGAAAGATACAAAAGTGATCTCGCAGGCAACCTTTTCACTCAGAGGGAGTTAAGTATATGGAATGACCTGCCAGAGGATGTGGTGGAGGCTAGTACAATTGCAACGTGTAAAATGCATCTGGATACGGGCCAGGCGCTGGTAGGTCGCACTAGACTGAGTTGGGATATCTGGTCGGGATGGACGTGATGAACCAAAGGATCTGATCCCGTGCTGTACATCTCTGTGACTCTGTGGCTCTATGAGTGTCACAGAGAGTGACAGATAATCACAGAGAATCACAGAAAATCAGAGAGTTAGGCAGATTCACTTCACTCCAGTTCCAATTCTCCAAATTAGCACTGCCCTCTGGTTATGTCCGAACTGTCCATCTTCATTCCCACCTATCCACTCCAGCCTCCCCTCAGACCTATCACTATCACTCCCACTTTCATCTTCCTGCTGCATTCCCAGCGCCTTTTGCACCAGCACAACTTCTTTCCCTTTTATTTATCTTTCTGAAACTTTCCCCCCATCACATTGCTGATGAAGGGCTTATGCCTGATATGTCGATTGTCCAGCTCTTTGGATTCTGTCTGATCTGTTGTGCTTTTCGAGCGCCACACTTTTCGACTACTCGAGACTGAGCAAATCTCATATCTCGCAAAACTATACTTGTTGACTTTCTCACTCTCCACTTTCTGAGTATACTTTGCATAGAGAGGCGAAATCTTTACTGAGATCATTCACGAGCGCCAGACCCAACCCCTGCACAGGCTGTGCACTCTACTGCAGCTCTTCGAATTTTCTTGTGGTTTCCTTTACTACTTGCCCAAATGCCACTGGCCCAGCCTCTTTTCCAATAGTGCCTTTCTTCTATCACTTTGTCTGTCACAAATTACGGCAGAAAAAAAAACCTTTTGTCAGTCTTCACCTTAAACCACTGACCCTGTATTTTTATGAGCTCAACTCACTTGTCGTGAAAATACCTGATGACTTGCACCTCCTTTCCACACTCTTGGGCTCCATTTTACCTTTTGGTAAGACATTAATAGTGCACTGTACGTTTTGTATTATTGAGTAAGATCCCCAAACTCTTAATTTCTGTCCCTCACGAGAGGAAAATCTTGCCACAAACTTAATTTCACAAATGCGTTTTTACCTGCCATCTCTGCAACTCTCCTCAGTTCATGAACTTTCTGTTTATTCACATGAATTCTTATCATATCTAGAAGAGACCTTTTTAAACTCTATGAGCAGAATAATCTCTTTTACAGCCTCATACGACTTGAATCTTTTAAAGGCCCATGACCATCTATCAAACTTAATATGTTTAAGTCCTTGAAGCTCAAGTTCAGTCTGACCTGGTTCCAGATTTATGTTTCGGAGCCGCTATCTGTATGCTTCTGTTACTAATTCATAAGCACTCAAAATAATCTGTTCCACATTTGCATAATCTCCTGATCACTCATCTGACAACACTGTGAATACTTGAAGAGCTCTGCCTACAAGTTTCTGTACTAACCTTACACTCAAGTAACTGGCAACTCCATCTGCCCAGCCAATACTTCAAATGAAATTTAAAAATATCGATATTTTTGTCATCGATATGTGGCAAAGTGTTAACATATCTGCACATCTCACTACTGTATCCCTTCATCACCATCCTGTTAACTTGACTTTCCTGAATAATTTGCAACTTCAGAAGTTCAAATTCTCTATTTCTTTTTCCGGTCTCTCTTCCTCTCGCTGTCTCTTTCCATTTCTTTATTTAATTTCTAACTCCATTTGTCACATTTGCAAAATTGTCTGATTATCGCAATCGCCTCAGTTTTTGAACAACTCCGTCACAATTTCTGCTTTCCGTTTGTCCGTAGTTAAACACAATTCTGACATATTTATTAATTCTAAAAGTATGTCTTTCTGTCTTTCTAAACTTTCTTGGCAAATTTAGAAATCACTTTCAAGCCCCAGAAAGTCTTTAGCAATGTTAAGAACAATTTCTCTTGTTTTTTTTTAATTGAACCAACCACAAGAAACCACAATTAAACACATTTTCTCACCTACGTTTTATATGAAAATCCAAGAACCCAGTTGCCAAATATTGGAATCCGTTAGGACCATTTATCCGCCTAATCCGTTCGCATCTGTCTAAATTCCGAACGACAAGCCCCCAAACTGTTATTAAATCGATGAGGAACCCCTCTGTAAATTAAGCCAAACTCCCAAAAAGCTCACCATGCCTCGCAACCTGTTAAAACATGCGTGATAGGGAACTCCTAAATTCCAGTATCTAAAAGAATCTGATCTCATATAGTAAACAATAAACAACAAATGTTCACAAATTCAGACTCCCTTTTCTTCACTGTTTGCTATCTGAATTCAAGTCTATAAAAAAAATTGTTCCAATAATCCACATATGAAAAGTTGGGCTCACTTAATCTCCTGACCACGCAGTCATCCGCTGTCTTCAATTTTTTTAGCTGCAGATCTCCCTAGGTCATCTTTTGTTTGCTGCAAGTAGGTTTTATATGAAAAAGCATCTTTCAACGGGAGCTTTTTTTTAAACTTTATTTGAGATCAAGAAGTCAGATGGCCAGTTTGCTCCCCGAAACTACAACAGTACATTCGGCTGTTCGATGGCTGTAAATCGTCTTCGAATTTTCAAAATTACTGTTTTATAAACTTCGATGACACATTTAATTCTGATAACGTGATTGGTTCCATGTGTCAAAGCACTAAAGTTCAGCTTCCAGCGGCTTTTGGGATCCTGTGCATGATTAAAACGAATTGGTGAAATTCGAATTGTTGACGAGACAACAACCAAAACTCAGGTATCTGTTTAACAGAATGTTGCTACATTTGGAAGTCTCTGCCCATGACCTGGCAGCGGTGGCTGTACTTTATATTCAGCAAAACACGCCCGGTCTCAAAGTAACCAGTTATGCTTTTGGCTTCATAACCAGTCGGCATGGACTACTTGGTTTGCTGTCAGATTCTATGACTTTAAGACTCCTGGATGTATTATTTGGTGACTCTTGATCAAGGACATGCAGGTCCTTTCGGACTACGACCTTTTCCAACCTCGCACAATTTAATCAATGCAAAATGAGATCTATGTTAATAGTAACCTTCATCCAAATGATGTGCCTACCTTGCAAATTGCTGTGGTTTATATACTGACCCGTATGATACCCCGTGAGTAATGTCCTTCAGTGCAGAATTGGGCACTGACCTCTGTATTATCTTCACTAAATAATTCCCAAACCACGTTATATATCCCACCTTACTCATGAACTTTCACTCACCTGCCAATAACGACATCGAAAGAATACTGCTAATGCAAATCCACGGGTGCCATTGGGTTCCTATTTGTGGACACCTCAACTGACCCAAACACCACAGCTTTCTCAAAGATGTTTTCCCTTTCGGGAAGCTAAGTTGACTTTGCCAAGTTACATTATGATTCCCACACCTCCATTTATTACGTTTCTTATAAAAAGATTCCGATATATTCCTTAGGACAGACATCAGATTGGCCATTATTTAGACGCATTTGTGTTCCTTCACCCTCCCGTTTACATGGGACTAGATTAATTTGGGATTGTGTTAGTCATGGATTGGTTGCAATGAAGAATCTGTGTCTGTGCTGACCAATTCTATAACCCTTTCACTTGCCCGATTGCCACCTCCCTGAATACTCTGGGATGGGGCTGGTCTGATGCAGCAACTTAACAATCTTCAGTTCAATGAGAATTTTTTTGGTTAACTTCTCTTTCTTAATTCTAATCTCCCAAAGAATCTCAATTTAAACAGTCACTCTGACCTGGAGTATTTCTGGATATTTTTCGTAATGTTTCACTGTGGAGACAGAACTGATGTGTTCCCGTCAGTGGGGGCAGAGATGGTCTCCGTCACTAAATAAAAAAGTTGGAGCACTGCGCTTGGAAGATGATTGACATGGGACCCAATCCTGCTCAGAAAGTTCTAAAATCAAAATAGTACATTGAAACTGTGACTTCACGGACAGCACTGCACTCTCCTTAGTGTTAGGTTACAGGCTTTGCGGAAACCGGTGACATAAAGATGTGGCAACAACAGTTTAGAATCAAACGGAGTTTACAGTTTGTACCTGACACAGGTCCAGGTAGAGACAGGAATCAGTTCTTGATCAAAATATCTGTAACTGGAAGAAAGGTCAGAAGAGAACTGCAACCGAAAAGGTATCGGTGATGGTTTATTCACAAAATGCACTGAGGCAGAAATGACGACTGGTGATATTGAGGAGTTGGTAGTGGCCAGGTTTGGTGATAGAGAAATTATTGAGATATAGATCAACTCAGGACCAAATGGGGAAGTCGTGGTTATTAATATTTTGTTTCTCCTCTGATGTTTGTAAGTGACGAGAACAACATTCATGAAATGGGAATGGAGTATGTGATTGAAAGCGAAAACAATACTTTGCATCTTTGCCGAATATACAGAACATAAGTAGCGATGACGTTCAAAATCATTTACACAATTAATAAATGAGCTGAGATAGACTTACCAGGAACACCAATTATAGCGAGGATGGGAAAGTAACCTGCCTGAATAATTATCAGTGCACATTGAATCCGCCATGTTAACCATATCCAATCCAGAGAAAGAAAGAGCAGACTAATAGATAAACTCCTGTACATTTTTGTAACATTCAAATGCATTGATCTCAGATTCTGATCCAATGCAGGAACATTCCAGTCTAATGTTCTCAGATTCTGATCGATTGTTGGAACCTTCCAGTCTATTCTTCTTAGATTCTGATTCATGTTGAAACATTCCAGTCTATTGCTTTCAGATTTTGATCTCTCCCATTCTCCGGAGCTGTTGGTTCCAATCGTGTTGAGAATGATGCTCTCGCTGATATAATTTAAAAAGTCCCTTATTAGTAGAAGAAGGAAAGCCTCATGGGACACAGTTGGGATCCATGGAGACTGATGTCAGTCACAGTCACTGAACAGAATCTCCACTTAACCCCATTACTACAACACATTTATTGTAACAACAACAGCTGGTCTGAGTGATGCACAGACATCGCCTGATGTTTGTCTTACCGACTATCTCCGATAATACCAACAATGTTAGATGAAAGAGAAAGGCGATGCTTTTTCTTCACATGCTTTGTGTCTCTGCTTAGTATACACATACAGTGTTTTACGTAACCACTCTATTAACAGCAAATGTAGAAATTGTTACAAGAATTTAGATTCCTCCACATCAAAAAATATCAGTCTAAAAACTGTCTCTGGAGACAACTGTCCTCAGCATTAGAAATACAGATTTCCTTGGACATTCCTGTCGCTATTCTAATAAAGCAACATTTTATCTTGAACACTCTGCACTTCATGAATTCTTTTCTAAACATGCAAACATCTTGTTGCACAGTATATTCGGTTCTTCTTTCCCAGATTTTTACCCTGAGCCCGAAAGTAAATGTTGTGTTTACAATTGCATTGGGATTAAATGGTCAGAGACAGCATGTCTGTGTCATTGGTTAAGAAACGGAAAGGAATAGGAGACAATCGATGTGGAAACTGGAGAGTAGTAAAGTGTTAGTCTCCCAGTTACCAATATTTTATTGACAAATGGAATATAATTAAATACAAAGAAATAAAGACAATGCATTTCGAAGAAGGAATAATAAGTGAAAATGAAAACAAAACAGGACAGTTTGAAATGAGGGAAGAATGATTTCACATACAGTACTTAATCATTGGACGTGCATTATGGTAAGATTGTACAATATATTCGGAATGTACAATGGAGACACAGTTCACGAAATGTGATGTATACGTTGTATAAAATTTATAAGACAATATTTGTTCCTCATCTGAGGTGTCATGTTCCCACTATCTCAACGTTTCTCTCTTTCTGGGATTCCCAGCTCTAGCTCGCGTTCTTATCAGGATGTATGTTTTAAATTCCTGTTTCTGGTGTCCCAACTTATTTTAGTTAACTGCCTTTGCACCGGCAAACAAAAATATTGTCCTGCTGGGTTCTGTCAACAGCCAGTGTCTTTCATATTATTGCAGAGAAAAATTTTGGCATCAGATGCAGCATTTGAACATATTACTCTATTGTATCTACTCTGTGCAAAGACCATAGCAAACAGGAATTGGGAAAACAAATACGGAAGTGCATCTATTTCTGCCATGCATCTATTTTTCGCATTTTTGACATCTCTTCATCTATATTCTCACCTTTTCTCTCTTTGTATCTGGATAAAAAAAATCCTCCAATCAATCTCATGTCCCATTTCTCAGTTCTCCTTCAGTTTATATCTATTGCTCTCTTCTTGACGTACTCTGATTAGAATTGAGTAATTTAAGTACACATTCTTGAGGGAGAAGCTGGCCAGAGTTAGTTGGTAGGGGAGCCGAGTAGGGAAGACCATGGAGCAGCAACGGCAGGCGTTTCTGGGGAGGATCCAGATAACATCAGAAATTCATCCCAAAGAAGAAGAAACATGCTCGCGATGACAATGCAGCCATGAGTGATGAGGGATGTCGAGGACAGCATAAAATCAAAAGAGAAAGCATATAATGTGGGAAAGGTAAGTGGGACTCCATAGGAAAAAGAAGCCTTTAAATACCAGTGGAAGATTACGAATAAAAGCAATAGGGTAGAGAAGACAATATCCGGTGACAAGTAAGCTTGTTAATAATATGACAGCCGATTTCAAGAGTTTTGTTTAAAATACATAAGATACATAGAGAGAAGAGCAAGCGTCAGACTGCTGGAAAATGAGGCCTGAAGAGTTATAGGTAACAATGAAACGGTAGTGGCATTGAACAGACACTTTGCATCAGTCTTCAAAGTGGAAGACACCCACAGCTTGCCAGAACTTTAAGAGAGTCAGTGGGCGGAGCTACGTGTAGTGACCGTGACTAAGACGGAGTTGCTGGGGATGTTGAAATATCTGAATGAAGACATATCAGTCAACCTGATGGACTGCAACCCATTGTTCTAAGGAGGTAGCTGAGGAGTTTGTGGAGGGGTTGCTGGTGATCATTCTAGAATCATTCAGGAATCACTGGAGTCAGGGAGGGTCCCAGAGGACGAGCAAATAAAACCTTCCCGTTGAAGGAGAGAGGGACACAGAATGCAGGAAATCGTCAGTGTCTCGACAAGCTGTTTTTTTAGTAAGAAAGCGTAGTGAATCCTAGTGTTTCTCAATATGTAAATAAAGTATAAAAATCAAAGAAGTCATAGAGATCATTGAAAATTGTATAGTTAATCTACAGCATAACAAGAGTTAAACAGACACAAAGCTACTGCAAACAACAGACTTGCAAATATGTGGTTGAATCAAACGAAATCGGTTCGACGTGAACAGAAGCACATGTGACAAACAGATTATTACTTAAACCCTGTTGTTAAGATGTAGGGAATGGTGTGTGACTAAATAGTCTTTAAAAACTGTAAAAAGCTTGACTGAAGCTATTTGTACGGAGTTCTCAAGGTGCAACTATGTAGTCTACTTCGAAGAAGAAATAACGCCAGGTATTTGAAAAGATCACGGACTCATTCCCCATTTCTTAGCAACCCAGCATACACCTTCTACATTATGAAGCATTTGACCTGTACTCTTTCAATCCAGTCTCCTGCTGTTGCTGCTCACGATGTCGTCACCTTTACATTTGAAAGACCAAAAAACACGACTCTGAGGAATATTTCGCTCTGTCTGTGGGAACAACACTGACCTTCTCACTGCTTCCTATTTCAATAAACTGCTTTCGTCTCCTGCTAATATTTCTGTCCTGGCTGTTGCAATGTTCCTGTGAAGCACGGTACAAGCTCGAGTAACGCCACACTTTACACGTCGGTTTGTTACTGCCTCCATGATTTAAGATTCATTTCAATCACTTCACAGCCTGACCCCGTTATGGCTGTTCTCCATTTTTCATGTAATCTCCCTCCTGGGATTCCTATGATCGTGTTTTGTTTATTTGCACTCAATGGAGAGAATCAATTGCCCTAATTCAAATCTCATTTTTTAAATTTTAAATCTGTTTCTCTTTCACACACGATTAAAAGCACGTTTGTCTTTTATGCTGTACCTCCACACCCCTGTTTCCTGTCACCACTCCTTCACAGTTGTGAAGGAATTAAAAAGCTAATTTTCCAATCCTTTCCAGTTCTGAATAATAGTCAGGCAGGACTTGAAATGATAACTCTGTTTCTCTGTCTCCGAAGATGAGATTAGATCTGTTGAGTGTCTTCAGAATGAGCAGGATAAATTTTCAACAAAACCATGAACTGCGTATTCTGGAATTATGAAACAAAAAACAACAACTAGAAGCTTTGAAGAAGAGTTACCGAGCCTGAAAGGTTTACTGTTCTTTCATAGCGCAGATCGTGCCAGACGTGCTTAGTTTCATCAGCACTAGTGTTTTTGAACACGTTTCAAATACGTGTGTCAAAGCTGCTCAAACGCCGTGTCCAACATGGAGCACTGCAAACCGGGAAATGAACAACAACAAAAAAGGGATAAATTCATTGATTCTGAAACCACATTAAGCTGTCTTTACTGACACTGCAGACCTCGTAATCATTGTCAGAGAGGGAACCACAGGGAAACACATTCAATTCTAACACAAAAGAATGAATTACCAGAGAGGAAAAAAGTTGAATTCATATCAGTTAAATGGTTTTGAGGGATGTGTCAACTTGATGCGCGACACCAGGGAGATTGAGAATATTCAAATGGAAGTGTTACCATATTCAAAACCCAGATTAGATCCCCGTGTGCAAGGCTGATGAGCGAATGGGTCTTGATGTGATTTAGGAGAGAGAGAGCAGAATTGCATTGCAGGCATTGCAGCTCGAAACTGCGCATTCATGTCGTGCTTTAGACCACAGCAGGGTTAAAGCAGAACTGCATTCAACCACAATCTGTAACTCTTTTTTTTGGATATTCTCTCAGACGCAAATGACCATTTAGACGATCTATGATTCAGTGACGAGTGTGGGTAAACATGCCAGGTTCAGAACCATGTGAATCTAAACTTGACGACAACCTGTTAAACAACCACACTTGAAAGAACAGATCAGATCAAAGCTCTGCAGTCCAGCCACATTCAGTCTTAAATTGCGACGTGCAGTTCAACAAATCACTGGAGGAGAGTGCTCCACAAATATCCCCATCATTAAGAACGTAAACGTCCTGTACATCAGCGTCAAAGACAAGGAAGTAGTACTTGCACCATCCACAACCAGAAATGTTGAAAAGGATGATCTACATCACTCTCGTCATGATGTCCTCAGAAGCACAGCTGACAGTCTTCAAAGAATTTGATTTGTTTTCCGTCACATTAAGAAAATGTTGACACAATAGACACCTCAAAGGAAATGTGCCCTGATATCATTCTTGCAATAGCACTGAAGACATGTGCTGCACAGCAAGCCGTGCCTCTGGGCAAGATTTCTCATTCGAGCTCCCTCTCTGACAGATACCTGACAATGTGCAAAATTGTTCAACAATGTCCAGTCCCCTCAGAGTTACCACCCCCTTAATCCATTCAGAATCGTCCAATTGTTGAATGTTCTTTTATAACAGAGCTGTCAAACAGCACAGCAATAACCTACTCAGTCTGGTTTCCGTTGGGTATTGATGTGGAGGTGGGTCATGGAAATGTCATTGGATTACCAATCCAGAGCATACTAATTTTCTGGCAGCTGTTGGAAGTTGAAAGCATTAACAAAACATCAAGATCTAAAATTTGGTGTCAGTAACATTGACCTTGAAGCCACTGTATATTGTGAACACCAATTTGTTTCCCCAGTATAATTTCAGAAATCAAATCTCTCGTGCTTTCCTGGTCTGGCGTAAAAAGTGACTGCAGACACACGTCATGGGATAAACTCTTTAATAGTCGCTGAACGGCCATGCAAGGCACTCAATTGTATCACACTGCTATGCGATCTTAAAGGATAAAACCAGACAGAACAATCAACCCAGTGTCGGTATTAGGAAAGGGAATTGGAAGCATAGTCCTGTCGAATCTGCAGAGACCTCCTTCCTGACATTTCAGAGATTGCAATAACATTTACTCAGCTTTCCCACAGTATGCGCAGAAACGTTGAGAAAGAAGGTGATCATTCGACACATTGAACCTCTCCCATTTTAGTTCATGGCCGAACATCTCCTCAACGCACTTTTCCCACACAGTGTACATCTCCCTTAATCGGATTACCATTAGGAAATATGGACTAATCTCTTCGGTTCTTCGAATTTGCCCCTCCATTAAAATTCTCCTACATACATTAAGTGGTAGGCCACTTCGAGCAGAGTTGAGGAGAAATTTCTTCACCCGGAGAGTGGTGGGTGTATGGAATGCTCTGTCCCAGAAGGCTATGGAGGCCAATTCTCTGGATAATTTCAAGAAAGAGTTGGATAGAGATCTTAAGGATAGTGGAATCAAGGGTTATGGGGATAAGGCAGGTACAGAATACTGATTGATGATGATCAGCCATGACCAAAATGAATGGTGATGCGAGCTCGAAGAGCAAAATGGCCTTCTCCTGCACCTATAGTCTATTGTCTATAACACGTGTTTATTAAACACAATTTGGCTGTAACACAATTAGTGAACCGTGGACCTTATTTTTGCAATGCGAGCTCCCATTCAGTGTTGCACGATGCAATTCTTGTGACGAACTGAACGGCAAAAGGAACAGCTTCATTATCGTCTGCATAAAAGAAAACTAAAATTCAGTGTGTTCAGCTAAAACAGGAATGCAATCAACTTTGCAAGCCATGAAACTGAGCTTGAAACTGGGAATTGCGTTCTGCATTTCAAAGGAACTTTATTTCAACCAGGGGAGAATCTTGAGCAGAACTGGAATTTAACGTCATCTTCCACGTGGTCATTCAGCTCGTGCACTTTCTGATGAGGAGCTTCGTGAAAGTTACAGTGCTGTTGTTAGTGACTGTAATGTTGAAGTGTTGCATTTACGGTGCTATTTCATTAAAATCTATTTTATTTAAAGATTTATTTCGATTGAACTATCATTTTTGTTCCATTAAATACTATTTCTATTTCGATATTTAGGACACTTTTCGTGGTTTCCCACTTATCATGTCTTTCACAGAGGCTCCGTTGTTAATATTGTACTAATTTCATTAACAGTGTTCCACAGGATCATCACCTACTACAATAGTGGATAACTACCTGTCACGAGAGCTAATCCTCGATCGCCACTGCATTTTCCTGCGCTCTCTCCATTACTTTCGTGTCTAGAAATCCTTTTTTTATTCAATGCCTTGCCCCTCCCCCCAGCCTTACGTGGGAGAGAATTCCCCCAGGTTCCCTACTCTCTGAGTGCAGTAATTTATTCTCATCTCAATACAGAATACAGTGGCCCCTTGAATTAGACAGCCCAGCGAGGGGAATTGTCATCCCTACTTCCAGTCTGTCTCGGCCTGTCAGAGTTTTTTGCATATTTCATGGAGATCAGCACTCAATTTCCTAACCCCCATGGAATACAGGATCAGTCAACCTAAACTGTGCTCCCACAGCAAGTCTGTTATCTCAGACATCAGACTCAACATTTTTCTGTATACTCCCCCAATGTCAGTTGTGTCATTTATTTGGTACGAAACCAAAGCTGTACACCATAATGAACAAAGTTTGTGATGAGGTCTCACCAAGGCCCTGTGAAGCTGCAGTAAGATACCTTTACTCCCGTACCCAATACCCCTTGAAACTGAGCTTAACATATTATTTATCTCCCTAACTGCTTTCTGTTCCTGCGATATTACTTTCAGTGACGACTATATAAAGAGATTCAGGTATTTTAATTTTATAACAACCGATTTGATAGGTCTATGAACACTGGCCCACGTGCTAATGCCTTTCCCAGGACTGATTTCAGGCTTCAGAACTCACTGCCGTACATGGATCTCGGAGGTCTATGCGGAAGGAAACATATAAAAAAGCATAATTCTCTTTATCGTGTAACATTTTCCAACAAATCCATTTTCAATTGGTAGGCCGTCGTTCTATTATCTCAAGCAAAGTGCATAACATTGCTCTTTATCTGCCACGTATTTTCACATTCACTCCATTTGCCTCAATCACCATGGCGCTTTTTACATCCTACTTAGCCACTCACAATCTGACGTCGATTCGTTCCATCAGCAGGCTGGGAAATGTTTAACTTTATTTCCTCAAACAAATGTTTGATGTGTACTGGTAATTTCTGTCTCCCAAAGCCAGATCTGTGCTATATACTCCAAGTCTTCCACTCAAAAAATATTGTTTTATTCCTATTTATTGTTTCCTGCCAGCTTTGCCTTTCGAAAACCATGTCCATATATTAGTCCGAGTCGGATAAGATTCGAAATTGCGTAAGACACTTGGGGATTGATCAACAATCTTTCCAAAAGTCCAATCGTATTGCGTTCATTGCTTCTCCACAACTTTGCTAAAAGTCAGTTTCTAAAATATGATTCCCATTTCATAAATCTCTGTTGCATTTGTCTATGCACGTTAATTTCAGTCCCAATACTTTGTTTAAAACAATTATTCATTCATTCCACGTTTATTTCATGTTATTCCCTTTTTTTCTCCCAGACTGCAGTTTCATAGCATTGCTGGGAACATTTATTTCTTTGTTTACTTTTCTTCTGTGAAGACAGAACTGAAATCATTAATCCATAGTACTGCTATTTCCGTATTCTCCATTTTCCACTCTCTGGATTCAAACTGGAAGGGAGCTGCAATTTTTCTCCCCAACATTTTGCCATGGACATACTTAGAGAAGCTGTTACAAGTTCACTCTTATCACACTTGTTATTATACCCTTCAGTAGCACATCAATTCCTGTCTTCAGCTGCTCAATCATTTTCCTTCCACGCCATCCAATCACAAGAGCTTAGTCTCTGCATCGTCAGAGATACAGCACAATATATATTAGTACCAATTTCGAACACAATGCCCATCGCCCTTGAATGTTATGGCATTTCATGTGCACGACAATACAAGTTCCAATAGTTGTGAGGTTACACGTGACAACTCCACTATCAGGCAGTGAAGTTCAGACCACAACACCCTCTGTGTGAAAAGCGATCCTAAAATCATCACCAATCCTCAAACATCCCTTGTCCCTCGCCCTTTGAATAAAATGAAAAGCTGATGTCTATCTACCCTGTCTATCCTACTCGTAATCTGATCCTTCTGAATCACATCATCGTCAGCCTTCTCGGCTCCAAAGTAAACATGCCGAGCTTATGCAGCCTCTCTCCACAGCTGATATGCTCCATCCCGGGGAACATCCTGCTGGATCTGCTCTGCACCCATTCCAGTGCAATCATATCATTCCAGTAATATGCATCCCAGAAATGCACATGGTATTCAATCTTGGCTTAATCGAAATTCTGCTTAGCTCTTATAACCTATACCTCGATGAATAAAGGCAATCATAACGGTCCTCTTATGCTTTCTCAACGTGTGTATTCACCTGTTTATCGGATTCAGTGATCTGTGGAGTAGCAGCCCCTGAGCTTCCAAGTGTGCGGACATTCATTAACTACTCCATTGTTTGGTTCCTTCTTCTTAAGTGCATCACCTATTATTTATCACTGTAACATTCCATCTGTCAGTCATCAACCCAACGGACCTTTTCATCTGTATCTTCCCGTAGAGAAGACCTTCCTCCTCACTGCCAACCACCTATCCAATCTTTGTTCCAACCACAAACTTACTTCTCACTCTCTCCCCGCCTCCCTCCACCTTCACCTCGACATCATTTGTAAATACAACAAATAACAAGTTTTAAAGTCACACAACACCAGGTTACAGTCCAACAGGTTTATTCAGACTCATTGGCTTTTGAAGCGCTGATGTCTTTATCAGGTGGTAGTGTGTTTTGTAAACTCGTGACTCTGAATAAACCTGTTGGACTATGTCCTGATGTTGAGTGATTTTTCACTTCGTAAACTCCAGTGAAACACTGTCACTTTCAAATCACAAATAAAAAGGGATACCACACTGATCCCGATGTACACCATATGGCCTTCATTCGCACAAACAGCCTCCTACCAACACCATCTATCTCCTACCACTAAGTTGATTAGGATGACAATTTGCAAGTCATGAATGTGTCCTACCTGTTTCCTTTTCATTCTGTTGGCATGATACACTTGAAGATTAGCTGGGGATTCTCCCTCATCTTGCCTGACAGCAGGTTTTGATGCCCCTGTGTAAATCAGTCCAATCTGAGTGAAGAATTCCCTCCTTATTCAGTTTTAAATGAATTTACGCTTATCCTGCAATTATTTGTCTTGAATGTGGATTTGACCGCCAGAGAGACGTTCTGCTCATTCCCACCTTAACACGTGCTCTGCGTATTTTCCACGTTTCACTGTGCTCCACCTCCCATTCTTTGGAACGCGAGAGAGCACAGTCCGAGTTTCCTCATCAGGCAATCTCGCCATCTGAAGTACGAATCTAGAGAATGCCTTTGCACATTCTCTGTGGTCAGTATAATCTTTCTCACTAAAACTGTACGCAACACTTCAGGTACAGTCTTACGAACATGCTGCGAAACTGCTTCAAGTTGTTTTTACATCTGTAGTGCGACTCCCTGAATTGAAAGCGAACGTAAATTTAACTTTTCAATTAAATATACTGCTCCAAGTACCCTTAACATTAATTTTATTTACAACTCATTCGCAAGTTCTTATTTAAAAAAATCACAAAATCTACATTTCCCACTTCCAGTGTTTTTGCTGCAAAAAACAACTTCAAACAATTCCGAAGTTTATCAAGTATGACTTCTCTCTGTGAAATGCATATCAGTTCTCTCCAATGTTACGATTAATTTTTAAATATTCAGTCACTCATCCGATATAATAGATTCCAACAATTTCCCTACGGATATCAAGTCAATTGGACTGCAGTCCTCCTCACTGTCTCATCTTCTCTTTGTAGATGGTTGGATCCCTTCCAGTCATCTTAAATGCTTTGATCACGTTTACAAACTTTCGGTTAACTTCAGTGGCGTCATGCCTCTCTGGATATACAGGAAAATGAAGCACGTAATTCGGACTTCTATTGCTGACTTATTGCTGACATTCTGATAGTGCGTCAGACTTAACAATGCACAATACAGCTACATTTTCAAGTATTACCTTGTTACTGATACGAAAAGACCTCTTGCCTTTCATTCCACAAGCCCGATATGATCATTTAGTATTTCTGGGTGTTTTTCCTGGATCTTCCTCCATGGAGACCGATGCAAAGTAACAGTTTATTTTCACATTTACTTCCCTATCCTCCACAATAAATTCTCCGAATCCAATTATGAATGTCCACACTTGATCTTACTTCTTTTTTTTTGTTTTCATTGAAATAGAGATTGTAAATTTGTGCAGTTTTTCTCTTACTCTTTGATAAAATCATGGAATCGCTATAGTATGACAACAGGTCTTCGGCCCAACAAGTCCACACGGACAGTCCAAAGTGTATCACACCCAGACCCATTACCATATTACTCCACATTTTCCCCAGGCTAGTGCACTAAACCTACACATACCTTAAAACTATGGGCAATTTTGCATGGCCAATTCAACTAATCTTCACATCTTTGGATTATAGGAGGAAACCAGAGCACCCAGAGGAGACCCACGCAGCCACCAGTTAATGTGCAAACTGCACACAGTTCGTCGCCTGTGGCTATAATCGACCCCGTTTCCCTGGCGCTGTGAGGGAACAGTGCTAAACACTGAAACGTCGTAAAACCCGGCATATTTCTGAGCATATATGATCATATTTTGTTTTACTTATCAGTTTCAAAACACACATTTTCTGTGTCGTAAATTCCTGAGAGTTTTTATGTTTCCACAATATCTGAAATTCTTCTCAAGTCACTTCTAATAATGAAGTTAATCTTTAATGTGTTGTGTTAAACATCATTATAACGCTGTCCTTTGATTGCTTGCACCTGTAAGAAATAGATGCGTTTCTCAGACTGCAGTATTTCTATAAATTTCCTGCTTCTGACCAGATATCTCCAGAGAACACTGCAGAGGACAGAGAGAAATTGCGGGGACATTGGCTGTTATTTTTGAAACATCGTTAGCAATGGGTGAGGTCCCCGAAATGTGGAATGCAGTGACGTTTGGGTGCTTATTCAAGAAAGACTGCGAAGAAAATCAGACAACGAAAGACCAGCTAGCCAAACATCTGACGTAGTGACATGCGTGAGAAGATTTTGGGAGATAAGACAAGCATGCATTTAGAAAGACAGAGTTTGATAAGGAGCAGTCAGCAAGGCTCCAATGGAGTGATCAGGAAGCTTGGTGAGTGCATGGAGGTATACGTATTTTCTATAGACATCAGAAAGACCTTTGGTAAGGGTTCCACGTGATAGGTTGCTCTGAAATGTTCGATCGTATGGTATCCGGGGGAGCGACTAAATTGCACGCACAATTGGATTGATGGCCGGGAGCAAAGTGTAAGATTGAAGAGATGTTTGTGTGACTATAGGCCTTTGAGTAGTGGAGTGCATCGGGGACCGTGCTGGGTCCATTACTGTTCTGTTATCTGCAGCACAGATTTTTTTTTGAGAATGTACAAGGCATGACTTGCAATTTTGCTGATGACGCTAAAATAGGTGATATTCTGGAAAATGAGGAACGTCATCAGAAATTTCACCAAGCCCTTGACCAGCTGGGGAAGAGTGTCGATAAATGGCAAATAGAGTTTAACGCAGCTCAGTGTGAGATCTTGCATTTTGGAAAGTCAAATCAAGGTAGAAATCTCAATGTGAATGGTAGGGCCTGAACAGTTGGAGTGCAACAGAGATACCATGCAGTTCAGGTTAATGGTTCACTGAAAGTGGAGTCAAAGGCAGACAGGGCAGTGAAGAATGCTTTCGGCACACTGGTCTTCATCGTTCAGGGCATTGCATATCAAAGTTGCAGAGTTAGATCATAGTTGCACTTGACATTGCTGAAGCCGCACTTGTAGTATTGTTTTCAGCTTTCTTCATTGTGCAGAAGAAGTTAGGGTCGATCAGGGATTGCATAGGGATCTTGTGCATGGAGGATGATCAGAAAGGAAGAACCCTGAATGACCTTCTGTTTCCTTCTGTTTTCACTCAGGAAAGGGACGTTTCTATGTATAAAAACTTTGAGGAGTGAGGAAACAGGCTTCAACAGATCGAGATTGAGGAAGTTTATGTGCAGGAAATTTTGCAAACATTCAAATTGATAAGTCTTCAGATTAATCTAAAGTCTTAAATCTGTGGTCAGCAAGGTTTTTGGAATGAATTCTGAGGGATGGTATTTATGAGTATTTGGAAAGGTATAACGTCATTAAAGGCCGATAACATGCCTTTGTGAGGGGCAGGTCTTGCCTCGCAAAAATATTGCTGAGTTCATTGAGGAGTTGGCGAGATATGGTTTGCGAAGGTCGAGCAGCGGATAAGCTGTGCTTAGATTTCACATGGCATTTGATCAGAGTCCTCACGGTAGACTTACGAATCTTGTTCGGAGGGATAGAATGCAGGGAGATTTTGCTGTCTGGATTCAGATTTCATTGGCTTACATAAGGCAGAGAGTGATTAGAGATGGAAAGTATTCAGCCTGGAGGTCAGTGGTGAGTGGGGTCCTGCAGTGCTCTGTTCTTGTCTATCTGCCTTCTGTAGTTTTTATAAATTGCTGAGATGAGGAGGTTGAGGGGTGTGTTTATAAGTATGCCGATGACACAAAGGCAGGAGTTGCCATTTATAGTATTGAGAAATATTGCAGGCTGCAGCGCGACATTGGCAGAATGCAGAGCTGATGTTCGGAAATGGTAAATGGAGTTCCACATAAATAATTATGAACTGACGTATTTTGAAAGTTCCATCTTGCATGTTGAAATATGAATTAAGACAGCATTCCTGGCAGTAGGACGAATAGCGGGACCTTGGTGTTCAAGTGCATAGATCCCACAAAGTTGCCACACAACTGGATGATTTTGTTAAGAAATCGTATGGTGTGTTGGCTTTCATTAATAGACGGGTCGAGGTTAAGATCTTCGAGGTTTTGCTGCACCATGACAGCACCCTGGTGAGACTTGGAATATTGTGTCCAGTTTAGGCCTCCCCATTATAAGAATGGTGTGGACGCTTTGGAGAGGGTACAAAGAAGGTTTACCAGGATGCTGCCTGCACTGGATGGATTGCCTTACGAGGGGAGGGTAACTGAGCACCGAACCTTCTCTGGACAGATGTAGTAAGAGAGATGACCTGATCTTGGTGCACAAGGTATTGAGAAAAATAGATAGAAACGATAGCCAGAGACTAATCCCCAGGGCAGGATTGACTGCAACGAGGGATAATAATTTTAAAGTTTGAGGAAGAACTAAAGAGGAGAATTGAGGGGTAGGTTCTTTATGCAGGAAGTTGTGAGCACACGGAATGCGTTTCCAGCAGTATTGGTGGTAGAAGAGTCCCTCCGGAATTTTTTTTTGACAACTGGGCATGCACATGGACAACAGTGAAATCAGGGGAGCGCACGTTCGGTTATATTATTTTAGATTAGGATAAATCTTTGTCACAACATCGTGGGGCAAAGAGCATATACTGTGCTGTACCTTCTGTGTTCTTTGTTCTATTTCATCCTGTGATTAAATAATTCTGATTTTGCCATATTCTACCATGCTGTAAAAGAATACCTTGGAGTGCACATTCATAGCTCCTTGAAAGTGGAGCCGCAGGTAGATAGGATAGTGAAGAAGGCGATTGGTATTCTTTCCTTCATTGGACACAGTATTGAGTACACGAGTTGGGAGGTCATGTTGCGGCTTAACATAACATTGGTTAAGCCACTGTTGGAATATTGCGTGCAATTCTGTTCTCCTTCTATCGGAAAGATGTTGTGAGACTTGAAAAGGTTCAGAAAAGGTTTACAAGGATATTGGCAGTGTTGGAGGATTTGAGTTACAGGGAGAGGCTAAACATTCTGGAGCTATTTTCACTGCAGCGTTGGAGGCTGAGGGGTGCCTTTATAGAGATTTACAAAAATATGAGTGGTATGGATAGGGGAAATAGACAAAGACTTTTCCATGGCGTACGGAAGTCCAGAACTAGAGAGCATATGTTTTGGCTGAAGAGGGGAAAAGTATAAGAAAGACCTAAGGGGCAACGTTTTCACGCAGAGGGTGGTACGTGTATGGTATGGGCTGCCAGTGGATGTGGTGGAAGCTGGTATAATTGCAAAATTTAAGAGGAATTTGGATGGGTATATGAATGGGAATGGTTTGGAGGGATGCTGGCAGATGGGAGTAGATTGGGTTGGGGTATCTGATTGGCATGGAAAGGTTGGACCGAAGGCTATGTTTCCATGCTGTGCATCTCTATGACGCTATTCGGAAATCTTCACAATGGACTCCAAAATTTTCCAAAATGCTGAGATCAGATTAATCATCATCATCATTAGTGGTTTGCTCCCTTCTTCAACAGGGCCTTACAATATCGATACCCCAGCCTTCCCTAACTGCAATGACATCTGCAGGATCACTTCTGAAGCCTCCATTATATCTTCAATATATCGTTCAGAACTCGAAGATGTATCCCACCTGGTTCAGGGATTTATTCAATTTCAGACCTTTCAGTTTTGCTGGTATCTTCTCCTTGGTGATGGAAACCACACTCATCTCTGCCGCCAAATCTCTTGAATGTGTGGGATATTATTCGTCACTTCCTCTAGCACGACCGACACAAAGTACTTATTCAATTTCTCACCTATTTTCTTGTTCCCCATTACCATTTGTCCAGCAAAATTTTCAGAATTTTTTACAGACACTCCTTACCTTATGTTTGTCTGAGTACGTTTCTGACTTCAACTTCGATAACCTCCGACAGTGCACACACATCATACTCACAGTATTTAGACCTGAAGTGCACATTATAATCCACCTGTGTTCTTACCAAGTCATTTAAAGCTCCAACATCACACTCTTGAAACTATAATATTTGCCAAAACAGTTAAGACAAGCGTCAAAAATACTTAATTGACTACAATATTAGCTTGACAACTGATGTTCAGAGATTTAGATGAAACAGCCAACACTCCCTATATTGCATTGAACGACCGTATGACCTGGCATTCATTCAGTACTCGCAGATCATCTTTTTCACGTTGAAGTGCAACAATTGAATTCGCATCGACATCCATTTGAGGAACAAAGATCCAATTTTCTAGTTCTCATTGCGTGTAAGTTGCTTTCTATAATCTCTCCTGAATGAACTGAGAGAAGTACTTAGAATACTATATGGACGTCGCTGGCTGTGCTTGGCTGGCACAAATTGTTCTTGAGGAGATAGCTATGCGCTGGCTTCTGGAATCGCTGTAGTTAACAGGGTGGAAGTAGATCCAAATTATGTTCATGAAGAAATTTCAGTATTTTGTGCCAGCACATTTCTGACTTCAGCTTCAATCTGTGCTAATTCTATGTATTTATTAAAATTGTCCTTCATTAATGATATCATAAAGATATCGATTAGATCACCCCATAAACTTCTAAATTATAAAGCATAAACGTATAATTTTTCTACTCTCGCTTCAGAGCGTAAACACTGACATCCTGTTATCACGTTCGTAAAACTGCATGGAACTACCTCCAGGGCCAAAATGTCCTCTGTAAGGAGTCATGTCCATTTCTAGTTTCAATACTCTAAGGGAGTCATGATCTTGCATGCCAATAACCCTTGGTGTGTTTGCTTGAAATACTGCCTCAATTATTTCATGGTTTCTGCCAAATTGATTGTGAGTTCCAGAGTGCCGCCACTTCTCTAAAAGAAAGTCCACGTCCTTTTCAAACAACCCCTACGTATATTCAACCCCGCCCCCGGCAGTTTATCTCGACATCAAGAATAATTATTCGTTCATTTCGACCTGTCGAAATCTCTCAGGACTGATAAATTGTGGTGAGATACGTTATCAATCTCCCGTGTTCGAAAGAAAGCAACTTCACACTCCTGGTATGGAGTGATTGTGACCACACGGCAGTGGCCCCTTCTGCTTATTCAACCAAACACTCAGAAAATGTCACCTCACATAGTAACATGTTAAAGTATGAGTGACAGAGAACTCCAAAATTCCAGTGCTCAAATAAAAAGAAGCAGCAATTCATGATTGAAGTCGTAAAGTGAACATAAACAGTCGCTGTCTACAGCTCTAAGCGTGTTTACTTTTAAATATTCGTTATGTGCCTGAAACGCTGCAACAATATACTGTTCCAGTAAAAAGATGCATTAAAATTAAATCAACTGACTTTGAAAACCACACAGCTTGTGTCATCGTCAGTGTCCTCCTTCTTTCTCCTGAAGACCTCGTTGGATCGTTTTGTGTCGTTTCCTGCAGCGATGTTTTCAAAGGAAAAGGTATATTTGGTCGAGATTCTTTTGAATGGCGGTCTCCCTCCATGGCGGTTTCCATTCTGACTGACTTCCAAAATGCCTGGTACTTTAAGGCCCAAGCATGGGATATTGTCATTGATTCGTAATTGGCAAAATAGCAATTTCAAAATCAATTGGGTTTTTATAACCTGGAACATAATTTAAGCTGATTGTTTTCGAAGGCGGAACCAACTGAGACGTCTGTTTCGAAGCAAGACGTTACTTTTTCTCAATTTCACAGTTCACTCCTCGACTGCTCGTGCCTCACCAACTCTTGTGAGTGCTCAGTGAAAAACAGAACTGACCGTCTCTTAAAGCTGCAGTATGCGCCTTCAACTTCATAGATCCTCCCCAAATAAATCAAAATGAACAGTCATAATGAAAAGATGGCTTCTTTTTCTTTTCTAATTCTTTATCTCCTTGTAAGTGTTTACATATGACTTTCACATAAGCTCACATTTTTATGGCACACAACATGTACAGTTTGTAAATTCAAAGCTGGTATCATAACACTGCAACAAAATATTCTCATATTCTTGCATTTACATCATTCCAAAAATGGAAGACGATTGTCATACGTTTGCACAACTGACCCTGACACATTGTTTGCGACACAGATCTCAAAATGGTGTCAGGACAGTAACAAATACAATAATTCCTTTTCAATGAAAATAGTGGAATCTGCTAATTCCAAAAAACGTGAGCACCTTTTCCCCCTAGGATGATCGTGGAAATTTCTCAATTGTCTTCGTTTTTCCAATCCGTGGTGTCGACCTTCTAACACCAATTCTATTTCCCAAGAACGTCAACTCTGGCTTAGGAAATTAGTTTTATTGACATTTATTGACACTTTTGGTTCTCTAATTGATTCAAAGAGCTCTGCCAACTGTATCATGTGATGTATGCATGATTCACGACAGATCACTGTATCATCCAATTTGACTGCACAGTTTTTTTTTATCCGGCTTTAACCCTGATCATGAATCTTTCGAATCTGGCCAGTGCGTTCTTCATTCCAAAAGACATCAATTTGAATTTATATCGCCCGTTTGTGGTTTCAAACAGTTAAACGCCTTTCGCTTTCTCTTTCTGGTATCTACCAATAATCACGCAGTAACTCCAATCTGTTGATGTAAGTGGCATGTCCAACTTTGTCTACACTGTCCTCCAAACTTTAAATTGGATTTGAGTCCGATATTGTTATGGCATAGACCTTCTCAGAGTCCACAAATGTTAACCAAGTCCCATCAGGTTTATGAAGTAACACAACGGGTGTACAACTCTCGCACTAACTTAGTTTGATGACAAAGGAGGAACATCATGCGCAGAGTCAGAGAAAATTGATGGGATTCTGAATGAGTGCATTGCAGTGGTATTCACCAAGGACAGGGACATTAAGGATGCTGAGTTTTGGGAAAGACGTTCCATTACTGTGGTGAAGCCGGCATGAGAAGTGATAAACTGTACGGTATTCTAAAAACAATGAAGGTGAACGTGTCCCCATTTGCGGATGGGATGTAACCCAGATTACTGAGGGAATCGAGAGAAGAAATAGCTAGTGATTTATCAGATACCTTTGCAAAATCTTTGAACACTAGTGATGTTACAGAGGACTGGCGAATTCGTCGTGTTGTTTCCCTTGTTACAGAAAATAGCAAGGTAAATCCTGGAGTTGTGTATCACAGACATTGACGTCAATGGAAGGATATCTTCTGGAGAATATGTTCATGGATCGCATCTGTTCCCATTTGGAAGTAAATGGGTTTAGTAATGAATAACATGGTATTGTACAGGGACGTTTACCATCTCATTAGAATTCTTTGAGGAAGTGAGAAAGTTGATTGATAAGGAAGGGCTGTAGATGTCATATACCTGGACTTCAACAAAGCGTTTGATATGGTTCAGCATAGTAGCTGATGGGGAAAGTGATGTCGCATTGGGTCCAGGATGTAATAGCTAAATAGATACAGAAATTGTTTGACAATGGGAGACAAGACTACTAATGGAAGGGAGTTTCTGAAAATGAAGAAGTGTAAGACGTGTTATTACACCGGTTTCCATGCTGGAAAAAATGTTATTTCTGATGGAGACAACTATTCGACAGGAACGTATGTGCGATCTGATTAGCAAATTTTCAGACGAAATGTCGATTGGTGGAGTAGCAGACAGTGAGTGGGAATATAACAGAATGAAACAAATTAGAGATAAAATGAAAATTTGGGCAGAGAAATGTCAGATGGAGTAAACTCCGGCAAATGCGAGGTGTTGAATTTTGGAAGATCCAATTCTCGAGTGAAATTTACCGAAAACAGAAATGTCCGATGGAAATTGATGTAAAGAGATACTTGGATGTTCAGATAGGCTTTATCGTGAACCTGGCAACGTAGGTTGATACGGTAGTGAAGAAGGCAGGTGGCATACTTTCATTCATCAGTCAGGTGTAGGGTACAACAGTTGGCACGGGATAATATAGTTGTTCGGGCACATGTGGAATATGGTATACAGTTCCGGTCGCCACATTACCAGATGGATGTGCATAATCTGGGGTGGATGTCGAGGAGTTTTTCCAGAATGATGCCAGGTATTCAAAGTGCTAGCTATAAAGACAGTTTGAGTAGATTAACATTATGTTTATTGGAATGACTGCTTTTGAGTGCCCACCTGATTGACTTTTCCAAACTCATGAGAGATATTGGCAGGTTGCATAGCAAAATGCTTTTTCCCTCGGGGTCATATGTTCAAGGTGAGACGTTTGAGGGAGATCGACAAATACATGAATGGGCAGGGAGCAAAGGGATAAAAATCCCTAGTAAATAGGGACAGGTTTAGATGAGAGGGTCTGGATCGACATGGGCATGGAGGGCCAATGGGCCTGCTCCTGTCGTGTAAGATCCTTTGTTCTTTGTTTATTGTTATCTCCATTGAGCATCGCATCCAGTTCCTTCTGGACTGTGTAGTTTTGAAAGTATTAATCTTGTAAGTGGTTTGTTTTAATGCCACAGCATTCCCTCGTTCTTCGTCATGCACAATAGCACTGGTTCACCGCATCTTAATCCTGCACATGTCCTCGTCATCCTGCAACATATCTTTCGACTATGGTCTTTGCTCCTGGAACAGATAATTCACTAACCTATCCCACTCTTCAAGGAAATATTTGTTGTTCAACGTATTTTGAGGCACATCAAAATCGACAAAATCTGGGTTTGATTCCTCGCTCTTTGGGACATTACGTGATACATGTTTTCCAGTTCTCTCTCTGTCTAACTCGACATGCGATAGCCGTTTATTGTCTCTCAGTGCAACACATCATTCACTCTACATACAATTTACTCTACACGCCTCTACTTCAACATGGACATGGACTTTCTTTTAATGGACTTTTGAATTATATTTTTATATATTATAATCTTGGAACAAAGTTGTTTGTGATCGAGAGAAATATTCGAGAGGAATAATATTCGAGAGGAACATATCATTCGCTCCTTTCACATTCCTTAGCGCACTGATATTTAACATCATTTAAATATTTGATATCAGACTTTTTGAATATGATTTAAATGCGAGTCGACACAGCATGATGGTGGTGGTCTTGGATTGCGAATCTTGTGACTATTCCACGAGTCGAGGATTCAGTCACTGTGCATTTGATTAAATATTGCAGTGAATTCCCATGAGTGAGCAATCTACTAAACTTCTGTAATGTTTTACCTCTGTTTCCATTCCACTGGGGAATAAAACAGCCAATTGCCTCTTTCAAAACCATTCCGTGACAATCCATGTCCACCATTGAAATACTCTTAATAACATGATAACTGTAAGTGACAGATTGGCTCCCGTCACCTTAACTCTGTCGGCGCACGTATCCCAACCTCACACCCCGACTCCACCACTGATGTGGTGCAGTTGAATTATTAAATATTTACTCATCGAAGAAAGGGGCAACACTGCCTTTAGAGTTTCCATAACGCGGGGTTTGAACTCTCTCTGTGAACTACAAACCAATCATCAAAAGACAAGCACCTCGCCCGATAATCCGTTATAAAGAAGTGTAAGGAGTGGTATCATTGCAGAAACTTCTGTTACTTAAGTGGCACACATTCCTGACTCTTACGTCAAGTCTGCAAGTGACAAATTATTTATATAACTCTGACAATGACAACTTAACTAAATTATTGACAAACTGAACAGTTGTCCTCTAACTACTCAGCTACTGCCGAGTAACGCAAAACTCAAAAGGTACTCTGTTCCCGTTTATGCAAAATCCAGTCATATATTAAAACAACAGAATGTAGTCTCACTAAACTTCAGCTGTGTTACGTGTATTCTGGAGCTTCCTGTGTCTTTTCGCTCACCGTTCTGTCAGGATTGTTTTCTCTGTAGATTCTATTGTCATGTGCCCTGTTACCATGGTAAAACAGTGACGCTTTCTGAATGAACTGCTCTCGTTTGCAGTATGCCTGTTCCCTCTCTCTCGATTTTTTAAATACGCTCATCTTTTATAACCTTGATGACCTATGGATATTTTCACATTCGGATTGGTCGTAGATTGTCAGTCTATCAGATTTAAATTGAATACATTACTGTTTTAAATTTATTGGCTGTTTTATCAAAAGCTATTTATCTTGATAAATGATGCTGCTTGGATTTTTGATACAGAATATTTCAACCGCATCTCTCTGTGTTCCTGCGAATTTTAAATCAACACGTAAACTTCCATTTTAATTCTAACCACTACAAAACAAAAACATTATCCTTAAAAGGATCACGCAATGCTTCCAGCATTTCACAGTTTTCCAATTGTACGAACAATAACTTCGCAACACTGATCATGACTCAATCTCAAGAGGTTTAGTTAATGTTCAGACCCGTCTCATCGGTGTTTTGCAAGTGTAACCATAAGTTGAAACTTAACTTGAGGGTTTGCAGAATTGGAGATTATAAAAATGAAGAAACTGTGTTGCTCAGCAGATGACTGCTATTTCTCTATTGATGCTGCCACGACATTCAGTTGAGGTTGTGTCAAAATCTAACTTCAGTCGCTGTAATTTGAGCTGTTCTTCATTATGCTCATTCATTTGAGGCCTAACTCACAGCTTTCCAATCATGAATGAAGCTTTGAGCTCCAGTATTCAAAGCCTGTGTCATGTTGCGAATTTTAGAGTTGACTTGTATGCATTATATTCTCACGGTGGTTGGGGGTGAGGCGGGATTTGAGTGGATGTTAATGATCAGAAATGGCAGAAAGACGGCCAGGATCAGAGATGCAGACAAAGTATGTTCAGTCGGCTCTATCTCCAAGGCAATTCTTAACACAAAGTAGGGCGGTGCTGGCTCCCCGCGGTCAGTTATGTACAGACAGCAGAGTCAGCTTTTTCTCTCCCCGGTGTCAGCAATATCCACAGAGTGAGGCCAGTCTGCTTTCTCCACAGTGCCAACGAAACACAGATCATTGTCTCAACCTGCTCTCTCCCCGGGTTGAGTGACCAACACACGATGGGTTCAGGCTGCTTTCTCCACAAAGTCAATGACACACATACACAGTTGGTCAGTTTGCTCTCTCACATTCATCAGTAATATGGACTCAGTGCTCTCAGTGTGTTCTCTGGCCAAGGTCAGTGAGACAAACACAAATGGGTCACTCTGCCCTCGCCCGGTCGTCAACGAGACAGACTTAATTAAATCATTCTGCTGTCTTCACCGGGTCAGTGATGCACACACAGTGGTGTCAGTCTGCATGCCCTGTGGCCAATGGGACGCACAGAATGGTGTTGTTCAGCTGTCTCTCCCTCGGGTCAGTGAAACACGAAAAATGGAGTCAGTGGACTGTCTCTCCGCGATCAGTGGTACACAGACATTGGCGTTAGTCTGTTCCATCCGGGGTCATTAATGTACATAGATTGGGATCTATCTGCTGTCTCCCATCGTATCACTGATGTAACTGAATTCGTGGTCAGTCTGCTGTCATCCAGGGATCGATAATGCACACACGATGGGTTCTTTCTGATTTCTCCCTGGGCTCAACAAAACTCATATAAACGGGTCAGTCTGCTCTCTCCCGGTGGTTACTGATGCATACTCAGTGGGACCTGTTTGCAGAGACTTCGGGTCAATGGGGAGTGCCTTCTCCCTCCCGGGTCAGTGCTAGACGCACAATGACAAAAACTGTCCACTGCATGTGGTCTGCTACAAAGATACAGTGGAGTCAAACTGCTCTGTCCACTGTGAAGCCTCTTCCAAGGATGCTTACCTTGAAGACATTCTCCTCCTCTCTCGAGAGGGTCTCAGTGAATCCCTCTCGCACAGTATTCCCAAAGTTATCTCCTCTGCTCAGAAACTCTTCAGCAAAGTCCTGAAACAGACTAGCTGCCACAACCATGCCTCCATTTTCGATGCCCACAGACGGAATGTACTGATCCCACGTCGACTCCAGACTACATCCAAACCAATACAATTTGGTCGTGAACAAGTCAGTCCTGATGAAGGGCTTAAGCATGAAACGTCGATTCTGCTGGAGAGCAGGTGCAGCCATACTTTTTGTACTTTACCAGCACCACACTCTCGATTTTCTCTATCCCCATTGTCAATGATGCTGACAGCGTGGTGTCAGGCTACTGTCTCCCAGGAGTCAGTGTTACATATACATTGGTCTCAAACAGGTTAGTGATGCACACACAGGGGGCTCATTCTGCTCTGTCCATGGCATCAGTGATAAAAGAAAAACGGTGTGGTCAGTCTAGTCTCTTCCGGGATCACAATTCCAAATAGACAGAGATGTCAGCGTGCTCGGTCCACAGATTCAGTGATATCAATGCTGTCGGGTCAGTTTGTTCTGTCGCCAGAGTCAGTGACACGCACACACAAAGAGGCCAGCCTGTTTTCTCCCCAGGGGAGTGATAAAAGTACAGCATGATCAACATGACATCTCCTCGTGATTAGTGATGCACAAATGGAGGAGTGCGTCTGCTCTCGCTCCATTCATGTACACACTGTTGGTGCAGATCCCTCTCTCCCTGATTTAGTGATGCACACAGAGTGAACAGTCTGCTCTTCTTCAGGCTCAGTACCATACTGGCAGTGAGATAAGTTTGCTGTCATCACGGGATGAGCGACACACACATTTTGGATAAGCCTATTCTCTCTCTGCGGTCAGTGGCACACATGCACAGGGGAAATCAGGTTGTTGTATCCCAAGGTCCAGAAAAACAGGCAGGAAGGCGAGTCAGTCTACTGTATACCGGACGTCCTTGATAAACACGTAGAAATTTTTCCTTGTGATCTCTGACATACGTATCCAGTGGGGTTAAGTCTGTACTCGGACTAGGCACTGTGATGCACACACAATTGTGTGTTTCTGCTCCCTTCGCAGTGTCACTGGTGGTATCAATAAGATCTCTCCTCAGGTCAGTGATGACCACGTAATTCTCCTTTGGATATCATGCTGGCTGAAAGAAGACTGAGTGGTAGCGGATGGAAAGTATTCAGTCTGGACTTCGGTGACCAGTGGTGTCCTGCAGGCATCTATACTTGGGGCGCTGTTCTTTGCAGGCTTCATCAATGACTTGGATGAAGAGGTGGAAGGGTGGGGTAGTAACGAGGTTAAAACACAATTATTGGTGGAACTGCTGAGAGTGTAGAGGGATTTTCAGGCTATAACAGCATATTGGCATGATGCTGAGCTCGGCTGAGCAGTGGCACACAGAGTTCAACCCGGATAAATGCGAGGTATTCATTTTGAATCATCGAATTTGAATGATGAATACGGGGTTAAAGAAAACATTCTTTGCAGTGCGGAGGAACAATGTGATCTTGGACTCCGTGAACATCGATCCCTCAAACTTACCGCACAAATTCAGGGGGTTGTAAAGAAGGCGTATGGAGCTTTGGCTTTCATTAACTGGGGGATCCACTTGTAGAGCTATGAGGTTTTGCGACAAGTCAGTTAAACTTGGGTTCAAACACACTTCGAATATTCTGTCCAGTTCTTTTCGCCGTATTAAATGGTGTTTAGATAGGGGCAGAGGAGATTTACCAGGTCGCTGACTGGATTGCAGGACATGCCTGTTGAAGTGAAGTTGAGTGCGCTAGAGTATTTCACGTTGGAGAGAAGAAAGAGATGTGACTTGATAAACATATACAAAATAATGAGAGGCACAGTTAAACTAGAAAGCCAGAGACTTATCCCAAAACAGAAGTAGTTGTCTAGAGATGTCATATTTAGACGGTGTTTGGAGGAAGGTACAGTGGCGATGTCAGAGGTCGGTTCTTTTGTGCAGAGTGTGGTTTTGCGTGTTATGTACTGTAAGAGATGGAAGTTGAGTCAGAGACATTAGCAAGGTTTTAATGAGTGCTGGATAAGCATATGGACATCCTTAAATTGAGGGTTGAGTAGGTTCGGGTGATCTTAGAGTAAGAGAAATGTTTGGCACGACATCGTGGCCGGAAATGTCTGTTCAGTGCTGTGCTATTTTATGTTACAATTTCTAGAACATTGCATGCAGAACAATACAGTGCAGAATAAGTCCATTGGCACTCGATGTTGCACCGACGTGTGAAGTAATCTTATTCCATTAATCTACACTAACACATCATCATCCATATTCTTATTCAAGGACTGATTAAAATTCCCTATTGTGGTTGAGTTACAAACATTGGCATGCAGGATATTCGACGGCTGAACCACTCTCCGAATAAAGAGTCTGCCCCTGACTTAAATCTATCACCCGTCAACTTGCAGCTATTTCCCCAAGTAATAGCCGACATCATTATACCAGGCAAAACAAAACACTCACTTTCATCACTATTTTCCGTCACTACTTTATTTATAATACAATTATGGTCCCAAAGTGCTGTCCCACTGACACCTCAGTCACCTGCCCTGCCTTATTCCCAAAGAGTTGTTCAAGTTTTGCATCTTCTCTAGTAGGTATATCCACATACTGAATCAGAAAATGTTCTTGTACACACTTAACAAATTCATCTCCATCTAAACCCTTAACACGATGGCAGTCCCAGTCTCTGTCAAAAAGTTAAAATCCCCTACCATCACCATTCTATTATTCTTACAGGCAGCTGAGATATCCTTACAAGTTTTGTTTCTCAATTTTACTTTGACTATTAGGAGGTCTATAATACAATCGCAAGAAGGTGATCATCACTTTCTTATTTGTTATTTCCACCCAAAAAATTTCCCTGGATATACTTCCATGAATATTCTCCCTCAGCACAGCTCTAATGCTATCCCTTATCAAAAACGCCACTCCCCCTCCTCGCTTGCCTTCCTTTCTTTCCTCCCTCTCGCATTTGTAACCTGGAATATGAAGCTGCCTGTCCTGTCCATCCTTGAGCCATGTTTCTGTAATTGCTATGATGTCTCTGCCCCATATTCCTAACCATGCTCTGAATTGACCTGCTTTCCCTGTTATGCCTCTTGCTTTGAAATTAATGCAGTTTAATTGATTAGTCCTATGTTATGCCTGTCTGCCCTGACTGTTTGCTCGCTCATGTTCTCATCTGTACCAGTCTCATATTGACCTCTTTCCACACTATTTCCCGGTGTACCACCGCCCCACCTTACAAATTTAAATCCTCTCTATCAGAGCTAGCAATTTCCCAGCAAGTATATTAGTCCCCTTCCAGTTTAGGTGCAATCCGTCCTTCTTGTACAGGTCACTTCTACCCCAAAGGTGATTCCAATGATCCAAACGTGTGAATCCTTCTCCTATACACCAGCTCCTCGGTCATGCATTTATCAGCTCTATACTCTTATTCCTGCCATCACTAGCTCGTAGCACTGGGGGTAATCCAGAAATTACGACTCTCGAGGATCTCCTTGTTAAATTAATCCGCAATCCAAATTCTCCTCATCTTCTCTAAAAGCCTACCATGAATAACCTTCTCAACGGCTTTTCTGAAGTCCATGTACATCACATTAACTTACCGATCCTCATCTACATGTTTGGTCACCTACTCTAAAGACTCCATGAGATTTGTAAGACGCGACCTGACCTTGACGAAATCGTGTTGAACACCTCCAATAAAATTATTGCTTGCTACCTGATAATAAATGCTATCTCTTAAAATTATTTCCAAAACTTTCCTCCAATGGACGTAAGACGTATTAGTGTATAATTCTCTGGCTCATCTCGACCGCCCTTCTTGACCAAAAGCACATTTGCAATCTTCCAATCCTCTGGGACTAAAACTGCAAAGAACAAGGCAAAGGCTCAACCATCGACTTCACAACATTCCATAGTTTCTTCTGATAAATCCTATCTGGCAACTTCCGACCTTAGCAACCACAATTCCTTCTGGAATTGAGAACATCTCCCACTTACTAACCTCAATTGTCTCAAGCCTAACAGTCCGTATCTCAGCCTTTTCCTCGACAATATTCATCTTTTCCTGAGTGAAAACAGGTGTGAAATATTCGTTTAACAAATCTCTGATCTCTGCAGGGTCCACAAACAGCGTTCCACTTCTGAGTTTGACGGGTACTGTTCCTACTCGAGTCATCCTTTTTCTAACTTGCTTACCTATAGAAAGGTTTATGGTTCTCCTTTATTCTACCAACTGAAGATTACTAATGTCCTCACCATGCCCTTCTTAACTCTCTCTTACATATTTCCGAGGTAATCTGTGACTCACCGTCGCCTCACCTGAATCACCACGTCTCAGCGTCACATACGGTCTTCCTCTTCCACTCTACAAGATATACAATTTATTTTTCAACCACGTTTCGCTTACAATATTACTTCCTCCCGGCATGATAGGGGCATACCTATCAAGGAAACGCAATATGTTTTCCTCCAGCCAGCTCCACATTTCGATTGTCCACATCCCCTACATTGTGCGACCTCATTCTATTTTGTCCTCAGACTTGCCAAATCGTATGATAATTGCCCTTCCAACTTCAATAATTCTTGACTAGTGACACGTACCTGCCCCTTTCCATCAATCAATTAAATGGGACAGAATTATGGCATCTCTCTCCAAAGTGCTCAACCATCGCTAAATCAAACATCTGGTCTGATTCGTAACCAAGTACCATATCAATTGTGGTACTTGGTTATGTATGGTATGTCGGCGCTCCAATGAGTGCAGGAAACCATCCTGCACTCATCGGAGAAAAACGTATCCATCTGATGTACAAGAGTTAAAGCATTTCCAGTGTATCTTGGGGAACCTAAAGACCCCCATAACTCCCACTCTCTTCCTTTCACTCTTTCCCAAAATTATTTTGCCAATCGTCTCCCCTACATCCCCATAACTTTGCACAGGCTCAACAGTGAGGTATCTCCTCTCTCGTTTCTGACTTCAGCCCATAACACCCGAGTAGAAAAGCCCTTGTCAAAAGTTCTTTCAGCCACCGTCATATGGTAATTGAAGAACAAAGCCACACCCTCCCAATTTTACCACCTTCGCTGATCTTAATGAAAGATCTAAACTCTGCAACCTGCAATATCTATTCCAGACTCTGCTCTATACATGTCTCCAAAATGGTCCGACATCGATGTCCCAGGTATCTATCCATGCTGCAAGCTTGCCGACATTATTCCAGATACTTCCAGATGCCACAGGATCAAATCCCCCGCTAAGCAAGTGTAAACCGACCCGAACACCATCAGTAAATTTTCTACCCAGGATATTAGTACTGCCCTGCTCAAATGAAGAGCGCACTGCTTGCAGAGGTCCCAACTTCCACAGAAAGAGCCACAATTATCGATTAATTGAAAACTGTCCACCCTGAACGATCCCTGTAGGCACGTGTTCAGCTGATATCTATCTCTGTTCCTCGTCATCACGTGGCACGGTTAATAAACCAGAGATAACAACTTTTTGTTCTATCTCAGCTTCCACCCACACTTCCTGAAATCCTACCTTACATCACTATCCCTCTTTCTGCATAAGTTCTTGGCACCGATGTGAACGATGACTTGGAACGGGTCACCCTCTCCATTCAGGCCTTCAAGTCACGAAACGAGACATCACGGACCTTGTCACCTGGGAGGCAACAAACCAACACGAGCCTCTTTTGTTCCCACAATACTTCCGTCTGACCTTCTAATGATTAAGTCTCCAATGACTAACACTATGATACTTTCCCCTTCCCTTCTGTGAAACAGGGACAGACTCTGTGCCTGAGACTTGCACGCCAATGCATGCCCCTGGTTAGTCGTCCCCCTCAACAGTATCCAAAACGGCATCCTTGTGTTTTCAGGGGAACGACGACAGGGATCCTTGACCTGACATCTCTATGTTCTCCGCACTCCATGAAGTAAGTGATACACAATCAATTGGGTCAGTGTGCTGTCTCCCGGGACAATCATACACACACAGTTGTGTCAGTCTGTTCTCGCAGGTGTCAGTATTACAGACACAGTGCAATCCATCTGCTGTCTTCCCAGAATGCGTTATTCACACAATGAGGTTCACTCACTCTCTCTCTAAGGTTAGTGATACACATATCGTGGCTTTAGTGAGCAAATGTCCTGGGGTCAGCAATGCTCACACATGGTGGAGTGAATCTGCTTTAATCCCGCTGACAGTGATAGACACGCAATAGCGTCAGTCGGTTCGCCCCCCTGGGTCAATGATGCATATGCAGTGGATTCATTCTCTTCTCTCTCCAGGGTGAGCGATGCACACAAAGTGAGACAGTTTGCTTTCTCAACAGGATGAGTGATAATTAATTCTCAACTCGGACGACATGTCCGTGAGGTGGTTACACATTTCCTTGTGTCTCCGTGGGTTTCCTCCCTGTGCTCTGGTTTCCCCCCACACTCCAAAGCTGTGAAGGTCAGGTGAATTGACCATGCAACTCACTTCAATTATGTACTCTTGGAGCATCCATTCAATCTCTTCTTGAACCTGTACCAACTTTAGTTGGTTAAGCCTTTAAGGACGTTGTTTCAGCGAAACACAATTTCCTACATCTCCAACATGCATCATTAGGTTGATATTTCCCAACTGATTTCCATATATCTCCCCATGCGATTGCAAGACCGTGTTTTTCTGTTCATTTCGATTTTCCTCCAGAATGTAACTCAATCATTTATCCAAATTGTTGACAATATTCTCATTGTACAATTAAATTTGAATAATGCATAATTCAGAATCCTTTGAAATTACGTCTTCACTCTGTGCTGCAACTAATAACACAGTCTCCTTTTGGTTTCCTTTTCAGTCAACATACTTTATCAGCATATTCATATGAAAGTTCTTTCTGTCCAGAGTTCTTCAGATTTTCCACTCAATCTCCTTTCGGCTTGATAAGGTCCAACAAACATTGTTTTCAAAGTTTATCTATCACTACCAGTAACACAAAGACCTTATCTTGATCGCAAAATTAAGCGTTTTTTACGTCTTCCCTTCGTCCGATTTTACTGTTTGCTGTGGCAATTTAAATGCTGTCTAAACAATTCTTCATCTCTATTTAATCGCTCCCGAAAATCTGACACATTTTTGTATTATGTGGTCTCTGGATTCTGATAAACCATTTTTTCCTTAATGTAATTGAAAGGTTCTCATTTTATGCTCAAAAATTAATTCAAAGGGTCTGAATGTGGTCAATTAATTTGTTTAAGCACTGATTGTGAACTAAAATGCATTTAGATAGACTTGACGATAAGTTTTGAACGTTGTCTTTAATGTCTGATGCTGCCTTTCTCGCTACCCATGTTATTCTGGTTGGAGTTTAGCAGATTTCAATTACTATACATAAATGTTCTGAATGATTTTGATACAAAAATTAAACATGGATCTGACTGTATCTCAATGGCTCATCTGTACGTCTTCAAATAATTGAATAATTCTTCTACAATCATTCTAGCTGTTCTATTATTTAGTGGAAATGTTGTAGACATATCCATTATTGTCAGCACAGATTGATTCCATCTTTTGTTCTGTGCATTCAGTTAACAGCTGAAAACAGTGACCCTGGAAAAACGCAATAAGTCTCTTAGCATCCAATCTAATGACGGGCTTGTGCCTAAAACAATGATTCCCCTGATCTTTAATGCTGCCTGACCTGCTGTGCATTTTCAGCGCCAGACCGTTCCATCTGCCCTCTAGCATCTGCCAGTCCTCACCTTCTCTAAGTCAGTTAAGGCTGTTGTAAAATTCTCCTCAAATGCAGGAAGTTATTTCAAATATGCGAATTTATTACTGTTTTTTTCCCCACAAATACCTGCCAGGTCTGACATGACCAGCATAATTCAGCAGCATCCTTAGTTAATTTTATTGAACATGTCACCTCCTACGCAAAAAAAAACAAATACAAATAGACTGCATTCGGCGAATTCATTTGATGCATCGTAGAACCACAATTCCTTTATCCCGATCATCTGGTTACTCTCGGCTTTCAGCTCTTAACCTGTTTTTTGCGTTTGATGTCACCTTTCCAACGCTCGCTGTGATTCCTCAATGTATGCAATCGACATAAATTAATTTATTCCGAAGCTATACATACCTTGCCTGAATAATTTTGATGTAAAATGTGAGCCTTAAACTGACTGCATCGCTTTGTGTATTCCATCTCTGGTGAAAGACTTGACTTGCTCTGCTGCAGTCCTTTTCGCTGTGATATTGTGAAACTGAATGGCCTCTGGAAATGTGGTGAAAATATCTATTACTGTGAAAATATAACGAGACTGATTGTTTTTGTTTTCCATATGGGTCCTACACAATCAATTAATTCTCCTGAATAAGATCCCACAAATTCAAGAATAGGTGTTAAACGTTCTGCTTGTATTCCTGACTGACGTTTTCAATTACGTGACATCTATGGCATTTTTAGAAATTACTGATACATCCTTATGCAGTTCAGACCAAGAAAAGTGATTTTTGGGTGTGTGTTTTCGCTTGATTCTTTCTACCTCCGAATTGACCACCTACTGGCAATTTATGTGCTACCCGCAACACCTCCATTCTGTAAGCCACCTGCAAAGCAATTTGATGGACTTCAGCCGTTTTCACATCTGCGTTATTATGTGATCGTCTCCATTTCCACACTAAAACATCATTATTAAAGTATTAACATACAGAAATACGCCCAGAACATTCTTCTTTGTATGCTTCCCGACATAATTGCTTCAGATTTTCACCACTCTATTGAAACTCAGTTAACTTGTCTTGATTTTAAAATAATCACTTTTTCCTGTTGTTACTTTTAGTGTCGCAGCCATTCGATTAAAATTGCTGAAATCTCTTCTTCAACTTCGTTATCTGCAGTCATCAATTTCTATTCCTGTTTCAACTTGTGATTTTCTGATCTTCTACTCACACAGTCACGAACAATCCCACGATATACTTCCAGTTAGACATTTGTTGCCTGATTTTCCACCTTATTTTGTCAAACCCAATACGCAGCCCGCCTACCTTTGATTCAGCTACAAAGAAAAATTGGATTCCTGGAACTGAGGGTTTCTGTCATACGTTATCACCATTTCTCGTCTGGTTACCACCACTCCAATTTTACTTTGCATAACCGGGCGCTTTTCATCCCACCGTGAATTCCATATATTAGGACTTTTTTTTTCTCTGGCAATAGTCTGTGACGATGCTGCTCCTTTACAAAGGATTTGTTGTCCATGATCTTTTTCAAGAGGTTTGTAAAAGACAGACATTCTGATTTGTTTTCGTGTGGGCCACTTTGATTATGGCCAATTTTTGCTGTCTCGGACAACAATCTAGAAAAAAATGCTTTTTGGCTTAGTTTTGCTTTAGCTACTCGTACATTGAATTAGAAGTGCCCGGTTCTCCAAGTTCAGGGTTTTTTGTTTTGGTCTGGTTTAATTTTTTTTATAATCTGGGGACCCAGAGAAGCTGCTTGGGATGAAAGAGGTTCCATGTTTCATCAGTGATGATGCTGTACCTTTAAGAAGTTTATGCCGATCTTGTCTTGTTGCTCAGAGATTTCGAAAGGGCACAGACTCCGAAAATTCCGAATTTTAGCGCCAATCTGATTACACCTAATCGATACTTCCTCGGGCAAAAAGCGTTTAAGTTAAATAAATGCACAATTAAAGAGGAGTCGCCAGATTTGTCAGCTAAATTTTCGACTGTTTTAGTTTGATTAATCAATGTAGGCAGTCCATCAGTTGTGAAGCAGCTGCAGGCAAGCGGTGTCGTTCCAGGCTGATCCTTCTCTCTCTTTCTGATATCTGTCCTGTACGACCCTGTCATGGATGTTTTGTGCCAAGGGTTGTTTATGGGCATTGTTGCAAGGATTAGCAACAGCATCATTGAATTAGCAAGATTTGGCGTGTTTTTGGACAGTTGAAGGTATTCAGTATTCTGTTCTCTTTAGTTTGTGTTTCAAATCTTTTTTTATTCAAAACTAATTGGTACGAGAAGCTGCATTACTCCTGGAATTTTCGCGTTAAGGGTGCTGAAAAGAAGTAGAAATATTATGTGGTAAAAACAATGACTGCAGATGCTGGAAACCAGATTCTGGATCAGTGGTGCTGGAAGAGCACAGTAGAAATATTATGGTCTGGACTACTTTTTTGAAGTTATTGAGGAAGTCTGGCCTGGTGCACAACACATTTGGGCTTCTTTGCAGGATTTGTTCTGTCGGTCCAAATTGGGAACAGGAATGTTGGACTCGAAGACAGCGAGCGATAGGCATGAGTACAGTTTGTTGTAAAATTCGGGTGGTTTAAATAGTGTTTTGGGACTGAAATGGATGTTTTGATCACCAAGAGTTTTCTGAGGGTGGAAGAAGTGACCTTGGTAGTTTTGCAAGTTGTCATTAAGCTCAAACGCCTGCAATTACAAGACAAACTGGTTTGTTTATGCTCAGAAAGAAAGAAAAGATTCTTACAGCGAGATCAGACTTTAAGTTTGCATGAAATGCCACCAAAATCTTTTGAGATGGCCAAACTTCAATTGAAAATGGGGCAGCCCAAGAATGAGGCAAAAAGGGAAGTGCAGACAAAATCAAGAAGTTTGAAAGACGAGGAAAAGCAGAGGAAACAGATGGCGCGGGTGACTGCTTCATTCGAGGGTGGTGAAGGAGATGAGAGATAGCACAGGGGGTGTTTTGTCAATGTTGTGTTTCAGGGCGGCGTGAGATTGCGCAAACAGGGGGTACTTCATTTTGGATGGGTGCGGTGGAGCAGTGGGAGATAGAGTAAACTGGGTGTTTCGCCGTTGGATTGTTTCAGGGCTGTTGTTGGAGGTGATGGGGTGTCGAGCGGTGTCTATTTATTGGGCTTTAATTTGGGGCAACAGGAAATGCAACAGAGGCGTCTGTTTCATTGACGTGCTGTTTCTGGGCAGCATGACGGCAGGAGATGTCACAAGGGGGCTATATTTCATTTGGGAGGTGCTTCTGGACAGTGGAGCAGGTGAAATGTTGCTCAGGGATGTGTTTCGTCGAGGGGCATGAGACAGGACGGCGGGAAGTGTTACAAAGGGATGAGTGTTATATTGAGGGGATTATCTCAGAGCGGTGGGAGGGTACGTTCGTGGAAAAGGGAGTTCTGAGGTGGCAGGCCGGGGGAGAAAATGCAAAGCGATTGTGTTTCATTGTGCGGGATGTTTATGGCTAGCAGGACATAGCGCGTGAAGTGCTTCCTTCTGAGAGATTTTGGGTGGCGGAAAAAAAGAAAAAGGGGTGTGATGCTTTGAAGGACCTGTTTCGGGGCGGCTGGTTTTAGCATAAAGGTGTGTGACTCATCGTAGGAAGTTCACAGGATGATAAAAGATGGCACAGGAGAGGTGGTATCATCGAGAGAATGGCAGTGCAACGGAGAAAGCACTCGCTGAGGTGGTTTCATTGAGAGAATGTTCCAGGGCAGTAGGGGACGGCGCAGTGTATGGTTCATCCACGGGCGTGTGTTTGATCGGGGTGGTGATTGGGGGAGGTACCACAAGTGGTTCGTTTCCTGTGTGAGTGCGTTTCGGATTGGCATGGGATGGCGTAACAGGAAGTGCTTCATCATGTGGCCTGTTTTGGTGTGATGAAAGATGTATAACGGTGAGTATGTTTCATTCGAGGCAGCAGTAGATGTAATGTAAATGGGGCAATGTCAATAGTGCAACTGGTTGGTTTTCATTATTGAATATCCAGCGTGGCCATACATGTCACAGGATGTGCTTTATCATCGAGGGTGGTGTAGTAGATTAGATAGTGCAAGAAGGGAGTGTTTTGTCAAAGAAACATTTTTGTGGCACGGAGTGTTCATGATGGCACAATTGATAGGTGCTTCACTGAGGGTTTGATTCTGGGCAGTAGATGTGCCACAAGCTGGTTGGATGTTTGATTGCGGTGTTTCCAGTCTGCATTCAATGTCACAAAGGATATATGTTTCGTTAGGGTAGTGTTTTGGAGATTGCATGTGATGGGGCATAGCTGAGGGTGCTTTGTTGCATGAGCGGCCAGTCATGGGGAGATGCCGCAAAGTGGTTGCTTCATTGGCGGGGCAGTGTTGACGGCGCAAATGTTTGTATTTCGATGAAGAGGTGTTCTGGGAGGGGGAGATGGCGCAATGAGGTGTATTTTGTTGGGGCCTGTTTCAGGACTGTAGCAGATGTGGCTGGGAGCTTCGTCAGTTGTGCGGCAGGACAGTGGAGATGTCAAAATGTTATGGCATTTTTATCCGGGGATCTGTTTTGGGGTGGCAACGTGAGGAATTGGCCCAACAGTTGTTCATTTGTAGAGGGTTTTATAAGGGCTGCGGGGTGGAGAAGATAAGTGTGTTTTATCAGGGTGTATTTCGATGCAGGCCGTTTCAGGTCAGTGGAAAATGGTGCAAGGGTGTGCTTATTTATTCGGGTGTGATTCGTGGCAGAATAAGATGATGAATGGGGTCATGTTTCTTCCACGTTGCTGCTTTGAGGAGGCGGCAGATGAGGCAAAGTGTGGTTGTTTCGTCGTAGGGGTGATGCAGTGGGGAGAACGCACAAGGGAGGGCGTTTCATCATGGAGTGTTCTGAGATGGTGGTTAGTGATGCGGGGATGTTCTGTTGGTGTGGCGGGACAGGGTAGATGGCACAAAGTTGTGGAGGCGGGGTGAAACGACAGGGCTGCTGGGACGACATTCGTTGTCATGTTGGAGCTGTATTTGGAGTGGCAGGGCCAGGGAGATGGCACAACAATGGGTGCCTCCTCTGAGGTTGTTTTGGGTGGTGGCTGAAAACGCAAGAGGCGTGTTTCATTGGGGCAGATGTCTCAGGGCAGTGGGAGATAGCACAAAGGGGTGTGTTTCGTTTAGGGGCACATTTCATGGAACCTCGGCGGGAATTATGGTGCATGAGTTGATGTGTCATCGAGGTTGGTCTTTCATCACGGCAGGAGATGGTGCAAGGGTGGTTTCATTGTAGGGCGGCGGTTAGTGTGGTGCAGCTTCCCCGAGGGGTTTTTCATCGTGTTGTGGGAGATGGCAAAAGGGGTATTTTTCGTTTGTTGGGGGCAGAGCAGGGAGATACACAAAATGTGTTGTTCTGAAGAGTGGAAAGTTTCAGGGTGGTGGTGTGTGGAAAGTGGTGCAAGTGCGAGTGATTTGTTGACATGTGTTTCGATGGGACAGGTGATGGTGTAAGGAGTCAGAGAGTAGTAAGCATATGGAATGCATTGCCTGCAATGTTAGTAGATTCGCCAACTTTAAATTCATTTCTGTCTTCATTGGACAGGCATTTGGATGTAAATGGAATAGTGTAAACGGACGGGCTTCAGATTAGTCAGACAGGGCAGCGCAACATCGAGAGCCGAAGGGCCTGTACTGCACTTGCATGCTCTATGTTCCAGGTTCCATGAGTCGATATTTCATCACGGATGCTGTTTCAGGCTGGTGGGTGACGTCACGGGGGGTGTTTGATCATGGTGTGTTTTGTGGCGGCAGGAGGTAACCTAACGGGCTGTGTTTCAGTCAGGGTGTGGCAGGATGCTGTAGATGGCCCAGGGCAGTGTTTGCTCGTGGATGCAGTGGGAGAGGAGGCAAGGGTGTGCGCATTTCACCGAGGGGGACTGAAGATGGATCAGGCTGGGTTTGTTTCATTTTCATGTTTTCTGGGCTGCAAGACGGCGGGAGATTCTCAAGGAGGGACTGTATCATCGGGGCGTTGTTTCGGGAAGGTGGTAAGGTGAGATGACACAAGGCGGGTGTTTCGACTTGGGCCAGGGTGAAAAAGGAGCGGGCAAGAAAAATACCACAAGTGATGCGTGTTTGGTTGTAATATGTATGATGAGGCAGTGTTTTCAGTTGGCGGGAGATAGTCCAAGGTAAGTATGATTTATCCAGGCATTGTTTCTGGGTAGCGAGTGATGACACCAGTATGGGGATGTTACGTTGAGAGAAGGGAGGCTGTGGGCGAGGGTGAAATAGGACGTGTTTAATCGGCGGTGTTTTGAGGTGGTCTTTGACAGCTCACGAGTGGTGATGTTTCATTGCGGGTGTGGTGTGAGATTAGTCAAGGTGGTTTGCAATATTGTAGGTGTGGTGAGGCGGGCAGAGATGGACAAAGGGAGGTTGTTTCGTTGATGGGGATGTAATGGTGCAGTACAAGAATGTTGTTGGGATTCTCTTCGCCGAGCTGGGAATTTGTGTTGCAGAAGTCTCATCCCCTGTCTAGGCGACATCCTCAGTGCTTGGGAGCCTCCTTTGAAGGCTTCACAGGAGGCTCCGAAGCACTGAGGATATCACCTAGACAGGGGATGAAACGTTTGCAACACAAATTCCCAGTTCGGTGAACAGAACCACAACAACGAGCGCCCGAGCTACAAATCTACTCCCAAACTTTGCAGTAGAAGAATGCTCAAAGGGCGAGAATGCTTCCTTGTGCGTAGGTTTTGGGCTTTTTCAGATAGCGCCAGTTGTGCGCGTTCTGTCGGTGGGATGTTTCAGTGTGGCAGAGATGGCACAAGCTGTCAGTGTTTTGTCATGTGGTGTGTTTCAGGGCAGCAGGAGATGCCAAAAGTTGATATGGTATTTTCACGGGCTTGTGTCAGGTAGGCAGAATATGGCACTGTACTTTTTTAGTCGGTAAGGCTTTTTTTGGTGGAAGGAGATGTCACTAAGTGGCGTGACTTGTCGGGGTGTGTTTTTGATGATGGTGAGAGGTATATTTCTTCTGAGTGTTGGTTGAACAGTGGATATATAGCAAGGGGTTCGTATTTGATCGGGGGGAGTGCTTCAGTGCAGCTAGTTTTAAAGCAAGGGGAGAGCCGTTTCAACAGGGAGTGTTTCAGTAATGAGATGGTGCAATCGGTGGCATTTTTGTTGGTCTGTGTGTGTTAGGCGGAGGGAAATGGCGCAGGTGGGATTTATTTGTTCCGTGTCATTACAGTATGGTGTGGGCAGATGGCATGTCTGTTTCCTGGTCCAGGATGGCAGCGGGCTGGGGTGGTGACAGAAGTGGCTTGTGTGTCGTCTGGCAGCTGTTTTGGGACAGAGGAGCATGGGAGATCGCGCAAGGGTCTGTGTTTCATCTTGGTAGTTGTGTATCAGAGCAGCGGGGAATGGCGCATGGGGTGAGCTTTTCTCTGGGGCAGTGTACTGGGCCCAAGTGCTACAATGCTGTTTGAAGGACATTGCCAGAAGGTGCAACTGGGGCATTTCATTGAGGTGGCGGTGTGTTAGGTCAGATGGCGCAAGGAGGATGTGGTTTGCGGGTATGTGTTTGAACGTGGTGGACAGGGGAAAATGGCGCAAGAGGTTGTTTGTTGCGGGGTGTTTTGGGGCAATGGAGTGGTGACAATAGCACAAGAGGGTTATTTCTTTGGGAGTTGGTTTTGGTGCAGCGGGAGATGGTGCATGTGTTGGTGTTCAGCCAGAGTTGTGGTTTGGTACAGCTGGAGATGGCGAAAGGTATGGGTGTGTTCCTTCAAGGGGCATGTTTCAGGATGCAGGTGATGGTCCATGGCGCAAGGAGGTTGTGTTTCATTGGTGTATGTATTAGTGCAGTGATAAATGGGGCAAGGGTGTTTGTTTTATCGACGGGGCTGTGGGAGATGCTATTTTGTTAGAGGGACATTTTGGGACTGTGGTTAATGGTGCAAGAGGGCTGTGTTTAGTCGGATGTGTGGTTCACAGTTGAAGTGGCAGAATGTGGCAGTGCTTCATGGGAGGAGTATTTTGCGGTGGTGCATTATAGCACAGGAGGGTGGATATCGCTGGCGTGGATATTGTGTAGATGGGGCTGGGAGGTTTGTCCAAGGGCGCAGTGTTACTTCTGAGACGGGTATTTTGGAGACACAGAGCGTGGGAATTGTGCAACAGGGGATATGTTTTGTCGGTGGTGTCTGTTTCAGAACACGATGGGATAATGGCAAACGGGAAAGTGTTTTGTTGTGGAGATGTTTTGGAGCGACAGACGAGAGTGCAAGGGGAGTAGAGTAGGCGACAGGGCGTGGTAAACGCCACAGAGGGAGTTGTTTAATAGGTGGGGCAGCTGAATGATGAGGATTTGGCACAAGGTGGGGTGTTACATCATTCGGATATTTTCGGTTGGCGGTATATGGAGAAAAGGGGATTGTTTCCGTGAAGAGAAATGGTACAAGTGTTAGGTCTTCCATCGGTGTGTTTTGCTTTGGAGTGACAGAACATGAAATTTCACTGGTGTGTTATTTTGGGCTGGTGGAAGATGGTGCAAGGGGAGTGTTTCATCAGGACAGTTGAGTTCGGGTGGCAGGAGATGTTGTAGGGGGGGCAGGTTTCGTCAGAGGGTTGGTTTGGCTCGGCAGATGATTACTTCGGAGTGGTGTGTTTTGGCAGGGAGTTGTTTCAGGGTGGCGGGTGAGAGGTGATTGCATAAAGCAGTGACTTTCATCAGTTAGATGTTTCAGAGAGGTAGGAGATGGAGCAAGGATTTTCGATGTGCATTTTTGGTGTGTGCAGGACGCCTGGGCTGCAGATGGAATATGGGAGGAGTTGTGCATCATCGTGATTGATTCAGGCCAGCTCGAGATGGAGCAAGTGGGGAGTTATTTATCAAGTTGAGTGTTTCATGGTGGCGGACGATTCCACAAAGTAGGGTGTTTTGTCAGGAGATCTTTTAGGGTAGTGGGACGGGTTCACGCGGATGTTTCATTAGGGTTGTGTTTGAGGCAGTGGGAGATGTTGAGAGGGGGTACTGTTTCATTCGGGCGTTTGTTTCCAGGCGATGGTACGGGAGAAATGGTTAAGTGTGGTGTTTCATCCTGGGGTTGTGTTTTGGGACGGTAGTAGGTCGTGGAAGGGACCTGCGTCGTCTCAATGGTTATGTTTTGAGGCACGGTGAGATGGCAGTTTAGGGGTGTTTCGTCAAAGAAGATGGCTGGGCATGTGAAATGGCGTAAGGGGGCATACTTCATCAGTGAATGTTTTCGAGTTTCGGGAGATAGTTTCAGGGGACTGTGTTGCAACAGGTGTCTATTTCAGTGTGGCAGGAGATGCCACAAGTAATGCGTTTCATGGTGGATATTTCAAAGCGGCGGGAGATGGCGCACATTGGGGTTTTTCATTGTTGTGTGCGTTTTGAGGCGGCAGGAAGGGGAGATGGCTCAAGGGAGGGTTTCGTTGATTGTGCGTTTTTAGGATGGGGTTTGATATTTAACCATCTGGTCCTATCTGTTTTTATGTACTCATTTTCAGGAAACAAGCCATGTTCTCGATGCCTCAGAAACGAATAGTACATTACAAGGGGAGTCGCATTCGTGATACTGCTAGCCTTGTTGCTGGCATAACTTCCACGCTGCTTTCTATCGATCATTTCAGTGTAGATTTGGTTGGTTAGTATATCCCTAAGTAATCCAGACAAAGAAATGCTAGTGTGTCACTTCGTCAGTGATATCCACATGAAGTGAGGAGAGAATTCTCTTCAATTATTAATCTTTTCAGTGGTTTAGTATGGTCGTCTTTACTCGCCCCCCCCCCCAACCCCCATCCCACTATCTGACAAAGGTTGATCTGTTCTTCAAAAATGTTATCGTAATGGGAATAAAACCCAGAAAAGGACGCGTTAGGACCCGCTTGATGGCCACTATAACCTTCCATTTCCACTCGTCGTAAAAGCCAAAGTTACACAGATAGAAGTCGGACTTCGTGAACCGATTAGGGATTTGGTAAATTGGAGCGTACTTGTTCTATCCCATCGTGGTTGGAACGAGGTGTTGCTAAGCCCAGCATTTACTGTCTGTCTTTAGCTATCCCCTTTGGAAACTGAAGAGTGAGCTGCCTTCTTGAGCCGTGGAGTCCATGTGCTCTCGCTTACACAAAATGACATTCAGGAGGGATGTCTAAAATTTTGACCATGCAACTTTGGCGAAACGGTTGATATATTTCCAAGACAAGATGCTGTGTGATTTGTAGGAGAAGATGAACGGGAAAATGGACAGTGCTGGTAACAGGAAGTTTCGAAATTATGAGGGAGTGAAGACGGGCGTAGAACGGAAAAGTGAGCAGCAGGAATACCAGCAATAACACAGACATGCTAAGATCTGAGACGTGGACGTGTGATGTTGTGATTGAACATTTGAATTGTTGGTTAATTTGAATAAGATTGGAGAATAGAGTCATGTGAACTCTCTTAGAATCTGAACTGTGCAAACACGTGTGAAAAATGAAGGAGACAAGGACTTTTTTTTGTGGTAGATATAATCTTAAGGATAGTTGATTGCAGCTAATCATCCACAAACGAAAAACTGGAATAACAGCAAACATACCAACAGCCACTCTCAGAAAAAAACTCACCAGGACAAAGGACCCGATACCCAGCATGAGAAAAACCAACGTAATGTACAAAATACCATGCAAGGACTGCACAAAACACTACATAGAACAAGCAGGAAGACAGCTAACGATCCCCATCCATGAACACCAACTAACCAAGAAACGACATGACCAGCTATCCTGAGTTGCTAGACACGCAGATGACAAGCAACATGAGTTCGACTGGGACAACACTACTACTATCGGACAAGCCAAACAGAGAACAGCCAGGGAATTCCTAGAGGCATGGCACTCATCCACAGATTCATTCAACAAACACATCGATCTGTACCCAATATACCGGCCACTGCAGCGGACAGCTGGAACTGACAACCGGAAGCGGGAGAGGCAAGCCACTGTAAATGCCAGAGGAAACAACACAGAGGTGCTTCGCAGGAGGCTCCCAAGCACTTAGGATATCACCTAGACATGGGACAAAACGTCTGCAACACAAATTCCCAGCTCGGCGAACAGAACCTAGCAACATTAGAATGAAACGTTCGTCCTTGAGGCAAGTATTTGAGTTGGCCACAAAACGTGTCCTCTGGATGAACACGGGCCTATGTTTCAAGGGGAATGGAGGATAAAAGTAAAGTGATTTTTGACGAAACTGTGCAAGGCACTGATCAGACCTCATCTGGAATGCTGTGAACAATTTTGGGGCTTCTCATTCGCAGGAAAGATACACTGGCATTCGTGGTTGTTCAGAGAAGGCTTACCAGTGCTGGTCCCGGGTAAAGGTGGCTGTCTTATGAGGAAAGTTTGAAAGGGTTATGTTTGTATTCATTCAAGTTTTGTATAATGCGATCGGACCTTCATGAAACATTCAGTTTCTTATAGAAAGTGAAATAACAGAAGAGATGAAATTGTTTCCCCTTGTTGGAGAGTCTTTGTCCGGGGCATCATCTCAGAGCGACAGTTTGCCCACTTAGGATAACGATAAGGAGGATTATCATCTTTCAGAGTGTGGCGAATCTGTGGAACACATTACCGCAGGTGGCTTTCATTGAGTCATAGATTCCTATAGCACAGAGACAGGACCTTCAATCTAATCAGGTCCTTGCTGATTTAATCATCAATCCATGCTGACCGCATTTCCCTGCACTTGATCCAAGTCCTGTTCATGTATTTCTACAAATTCTTTTCAAAATGTGGCACTTCAGGGATCATTGTAGCCTTTCTCCTCTCTCCTTGAACTGATGTCCTCCAGTTCTTGATTCAGAATTGTGGGAAAAGGGCTCTCATGGTCTTTTAGCCCTTTGTAAGATCTCCCATCCGTCTGCATGCTCTGCAGAAAAACAAAAATTGTGGGCGGCACGGTGGCACAGTGGTTAGCACTGCTGTCTCACAGCGCCTGAGACCCGGGTTCAATTCCCGACTCAGGCGGCTGACTGTGTGGAGTTTGCACGTTCTCCCCCGTGTCTGCGTGGGTTTTTCCTCCGGGTGCTCCGGTTTCCTCCCACAGTCCAAAGATGAGCGGGTCAGGTGAATTGGCCATGCTAATTGCCCGTAGTGTTGGGTAAGTGGTAAATGTAGGGGTATGGGGGGTTGCGCTTCGGCGGGTCGGTGTGGACTTGTTGGGCCGAAGGGCCTGTTTCCACACTGTAAGTAATTTAATCTAAATTTAATCTAAAAAAACGTTCATAGCTTGACTGGCGTCTCCCTTTCACTCTCTTCCCTGAGTCTTGGCACTCTCCTCGTAAATTCTGTCTATACGGTTTCCCCTTAAGTAACATCCTTCTGAAATCAAGCTGTCCAAAACGGAAAGCAATTGCGACCTTGCATCTAAACAGCTGCAACATATATTCCCTACTTCCATTCTCAATGTTCTGACGGATGGGAGCCTTCTTCAGTGCTCTGCCTGCATGTCACTCTACGTTCAGAGAACCATTCACCTGAATGCTGCATCCTTCTGTTCCAATACATTTCTTGAGACATTTACCATGGAACTCCTTCCTTGATTTGACTTTCCAGCATGAAAAACATCACACCTATTAAACCCCAATCGTTATTTCTCAGCCCATTTCCCCAGCTGCTCAAGGTTCTGCTACGAATACTTTCCTTGCAGCACTGGAGACGGATGATGCATAAGAAGGGATTAGAGGGATGAGGGTCAGGTTTGGGCAAATGGGACTAGATTCGGTTTGGACATCTGATCAGCATATCTGAGTTGAACCGAAGTGTATGTTTCCATGCTATGCATCGCTTAGTCTCCATGGCAATATAAATTCTGATATTTTTTCCGAACTGTCCACAACTGTTATATTTTAGTGTCGTTTGTAAACGTACGAATCATGTCTTGGACATGTTCATGCAAATCAAAGATAACAAACAGCGAGGAGCCCAGCACCATTTCCCGAGGCACACTACTAGTCACAGGCTTCCAGTCTGACAAGCATCCTTCCACTATTACTATCTGCTTTTAACCTACAAGCCAATATTGTATTCAATTTGCCAGCTTTCCCTCGATTGTGTGCGAAATTTGATTGTTCAGTATATTCAAGGCTGAGGCAGACAGATTTTTAGTCGGTTAGTAATCAATGGTTCTGGTCAGAAGGTAAGAATGAGGAGTTGAGTATGAACAGATCACCATTAAATAGCGGAGCAGACGAAATGAAGTAAATTGCGTACTACTCCTCCTGCATCTTCTGGTCTGTGTTCAGAATCGATTCTAGTTTCTGTTTTCTTTTTATTGCCTCATGGGATGTCGCATGCCTGACTGGATCAGACTTTATGGCCCAAATGAACTATTTCTGCTCTTATGGCCCTTTTTTAGCGCCTACTGTTGACCTATAGCTTTGCTTGAGGGGACCGAGTAACAGACAAAGCTTAACGATGCTCATCCTGACTTTCGACTTGTTCCTACTCTGCTTCTGATTCATTTCATGAGATTGAGCCGCCGTGTTAATGGAGGATAGGATTGAGAAATGCCTGTCATTTTCTGTTGTACCTTATGCCAAACTTAACCCCCTCACCTGCAAGGTACGTTTCAGTAAAATCTCCCTTCCTGTCTTTCAGTGAACCTCTTTGAGTGTGAAAAGAGCAGGGGACTGTGTCAAGGTGGGCTTTGCAGGAGGGAGCAGCAAGTGGTCTCCAACCTCTATCTCAGATGCAGAAAATGCTACAAGGCCCATTAAACTACAATACTGGGATGCACACAGGGCGCCATGAATAACAAGTGCCCCACGATCGCTAACATAAATATGACTGCCAGCTGACTCAGACACAAGCTGGCTGTGAGACTGTTAAGATAGAGTGAACAGATCCTGGGGTACTGTATTAGTCTGATCACGTCCCTGTTTCCCCTTCACAAGAAGGACGGGGTTGAAGGGTGGCCATAATACCTGAGATTGAGCCAGTATAATTTAAGTCCAGAAACAGAACTCGTGAGCAGAAGAAAGCTAATCCATCCTTCGTGTGTACACCCCATTCGATTCCACCATGGCCAATCAACTAATTCAGTGTTGTGTTCCTGCCTTCTTCCATATACGTTTTCGCCCAGTGAGAACTTTCTCTAACTTCTCCTCAAACATTCGTGTAATGTTTTGATCACTGCCGTTTTCAACTGCACAGGATTCCACATGATCCCCATTACGTGGGGGAAGACATTTCTGCTTAACTCAGGCCTAACTGATCCAATTCCTGGTCACACAACAGTCGTGCCTTCCAGGAATCGGTGTGGTAAATGTTTGTCATAATCCCTATGCCATCAGAACATCCTTTCTCAGATAGAGACACCGAATCTACACACATAAGTCTTCAAGTGTCGTCTCATCCTGTACCACAGTAGCACGTCTCTGCTCGTGCACTCGAACCCTCTCGCTATGAAGGCCAACATGCATCTGTCTTTTCACCTGCAATCCTTGTCTTCAATCATCAGTGTACAAGTCCTCCCCACCTCTCCGACTTACCAATCTGTCATCATTCAAAACATAACATACCTTCTTTGATCCCAAAATGATAAACGTACATTCACCCACTTTATACTGCATTTGCCATGCATTTTCCCACTCATTCAATTTAGTCCAAATGGCACTGTGGCATTCTGCCCAAATGTCACAGCTCACCCTCCCAATTAGTTTTGTGTCATCTGCAAATTTGGAAAAATTGCATTTATTTCCTTCACCTGAGTCATTAGTAGTAATCGTGACCAGGTGATGTCCAGGCCCTAAATATGTGTCATGGAGCAGAATGGGACGAAAAATATTCCAGAAATCTTTCAGTTTCCTTCAATAATTATAATATTATTTTTTTTCCAGGGCCATGCCCGTTTTCCAGTCCAAATAAAAATCCACATTAAATCTAAAGTTCTGCTTCACAAATTTATTGAAATCAGTGCAAAATCCTGATGACTGTTCCTGTGTGTAATGACTTTACTTTGGTCAGGAGCAACATCAAAATATCAATGTTCTTGTCTCTACGAGTTTGGCACATTCTGTCTGTGTGTGTGTTGCTTCGTGTACGTGCTGCTATGCATGTGAAAGCACTGGTGTGATTGGCGAATGTGCATAATTGTGTGTGGGTGACTGCGTGCTTCAGTGTTTCTGTGTTGTATCATGTTTGTGAGTTTGTATACAAGTGTGATTGAAAACGTGCAGTAGTAAAATGGCTTGGACATGCATTGATTTGATTGTGAATGCGTATAGATATATATGTGTGTTACTACTTTTTGAGTGAGTGTAAGGATGTGTGAGGGCATGTGTGTATAAGTGATTCTCCATGCGCGTGTCCAAGTGTGAAATAGGGTGGTTGTAGATTGTGTGTGGGGAATGCATTGGAGCGAGTGTGAGTACGTGTATTATTGAAATGAATGTTTGCATAAATGACGTTTTTCATGCGGATGTCAGTAGGTGCGTTTAAGTGCGTATTTGTAAGTGTGTATGTGTAAGTGCGCGATTGTAACTGCATGCTTGTAAGAAAAGACATAATGATGGAACGAATAGGAGCAGGAGTGGTCCATTTGGCCAATAGAGCCTGTTCCAACATTCAATAACAGCACGATGAATCGTTTCAGTGACTCATCTCCACTTAAATGCCCGCTCACTATAACTCTTAATTAATTTACTCTTCAAAAACATATCTCTCTTTGCTATACAAGCATTCACGGTGGTAGCCTCAACCACTTCAGTGGGCAGGGAATACCACATATTCACAAGACGTTTGGTGAACAAGTTCCTCCTCAACTCAGTTCGAAATCTGCTTTCTTTCTTTTTAATGCAATGCGACTCCGTTCTAGTTTCAAAGGCCAATGCAAACAATCTCCCTGTTCCTATGATATCTATAGTCTTCATTTTCTGTCTTTCTATAAAACGTCTCCCTCATTCTTTAATTTCCAAAGAGGATAGTGCCAGACTACGCAATCTCTCCTCCGAAGCCAGACCTCAATTCCAGAATAAATTTTGTGAATCTTTGTTTTCCCTGCTCCAGTGCCAGTGCAAGCTTACTCAATTGGAGAGAGTAAAAATGTCCCCGATACTCCAGATGTGTACGCACCAGCATTCTAAACATTTGCAGCATAACCTCCATATTGTGAAACTCCACACTTTTAGCAGTGAAAGACAATATTGCATTCGCCTTTTCAATAAATATTGAACCGTAAGACTGCACGCATATGGGGTCTGTGTGTGCGCACATTAAGTGTGAGATTCTTGCGGGTGCGTGTTCAGTGTGTGGTCCGTGAGTGTGTGTGTGTGTGTGTGTGTTCAGTGTGCGGTTTTTCAGTATCCCGTCCGTGTGTTCAGGAAATTCCACCTTCAAGTTTACAAAACAGAGAGAGATTTATCTTTAATTTAAAATAATACAGACGGGCTCAATTTTGTGGCAGGAACAAAACCAGACAAGTTACCTTATGAAAGGACAATTCGCTCAAATAATTTTGATCAAAGCTCTATACAATGAGTTGCAGTCAGAAGTCTGAACATGAGATAGAGAGCGAGAGCATGGCTGCTAATTGACTGCAGGAACCGTCAAATAACGAGAACATGTTTCAGATCAGGTTTCAATATGTACAATGGACACCCTCATGCCGCACAGTCAATGAATGATGGCGCTCTCCTTTCATCATTCCCAGCGATGCATTCAGGGGAGCATATCCCGGCATTGAACGCATCGTCACTCTCCATCGCATCGCCTTGGGGAGTGGCACTCCGACATTTCGGCACAATCAAAGTGGAAATTCAGCCGACATCGCTGCTGAAACATCTGCTCCTTGTAATCTTCCATCAGTCTCGTCAAAGATTCTGCCTGTGTATGATCAGTGGAAGAATAGACCTCCAAATAGCTCTCTGATCCATTGGCTTATAAATAAAACAATACAGAACGGGGACTGACTTCCTCACTGCATTCAGATCGAGGTATTCATTTATAAAACAAAGTACACCGGAGAAAAGAGTTGCAAACTGCCATCGGATAGACGCGTTTATCAGTATAACGGAGGAAAGATTTCGAAAGTACCCTCTGATCGTGGTCTTCATTTTTGGAGGTTAAACTGCCTGGGGAGATAGTTACCCACAGTACTCTATTCCAGGGATTCACATGTGAAACAACACAGACTGGTGAGTGAGATAAAAGCTGTGCTCTGATCGAGGGCTTTAAACATAAAACAATGTAGATTGGGGAGAGAGCTGCATGCAATAACCTGATCGAGTGATTAACATGTAAAAACGACAGGCTAGGGGGAGAGAGAGAGACAGATAGCGAGACGCCACTCCAATCCATGTTCTTGCACGTAAGAAAAAGCAGAGATTGGTGAATGTGTTGCACCCTGTGCTGCAATCAAAGAGTGTATCTAGAAATCAAAACAAAGGAGCAAGTAAGTTACACATTACATTCTATTTGAAGGTTAGATGCACGTAACAAAATAGGTTTGGGTCAATTATACAAATTGGACTTTGTTTCACGGGGTTATTCAAAACAGCCAAAGGTCTGAAAATGCTGAAATAAATTAGAAAATGCTGGAAAGCGTGCGAAAGTGAGAACATATCAGTTTTATTGACTCAGATCCATCTTCTATTACGGAATGATTTTGAATACCTTGGGGACAAATCTTCGAGGGTTTATGAAAGAACATGTTTTAGAGCTGACAAGCCAATCAATCATGATCTTATCGCATGGTGAGGCAACTCGAAGGCCTGAAAGGCATCCCTGCTGTTCATGATGTATGACAGCTTTCTGCTAACACCAGACTCATAACCCTTTTCTGACAGCCTCACTGGAGATTCCTTGCTTCTGATCGGAGCTCAGAAAATGCTCTAGTTTCTTTGTGCCTAGGAAATCATGTCTCACAAACTTGATCGAGTTTTTTTGAGGAAGTAACATAGAGGAGTGATATGGGCAGAGCAGTAGACATGATCTATATGGGCTTCAGTAAGGCGTTCGATAAGGTTTGACATGGGAGACTGATTATCAAGGATAGATCTCACGGAATACAAGGAAAACTAGCCATGTGGATGCAGATCTGGCTCAAAGGTGGAAGACAGAGGGTGGTGGTGAAGGGTGGTTTATCTGACTGGAAGCCTGTGACCAGTGGAATGTCACAAGGATCGGAGCTGGGTCCTCTAATTTTTGACATCTACAAAAATGATTCGGATGCGAACCTAAGAGGTATAGTTAATACGTTTGCAGATGACACCAAAACCGGAGGTGTGGTGGACAGCGAAGAGGGTTACCTCAGATTACAGGAGTAATTTGACCAGACGGGCCATTTTTCTGAGAAGAGGCAGGTGGAGTCTAAATGCGAGGTGCTGCATCGTGGGAAAATAAAACTTACCAGGACTTATACACTTAATGTTGCTGAACAAAGAGATCTTGCAGTCCAGTTTCATGCTTCCTTGAAAGTGGAGTCGCAAGTAGATAGGGCAGTGAATGAGTCGTATGGTATGTTTTCATTTATTGGTCAGAGTATTGAGTGTAGGAGTTGCTGGTCATGTTCTGGTTGTACAGGACATTAGTTAGGCCCACTGTTGGAATGTTGTGTGCAATTCTGGTCTCTTTACTATCGGAAAGGTGTTGTGAAATGTGAAATGGTTCAGAAAAGATTTAAAAGGATTATGCCAGGGTTGGAGCATTTGGGCTATAGGGAGAGGCTGAACAGGCTGGGGCTGTTTTCCCTGTAGCGTCGGAGGTTGAGGGGTGAAAATATAGTGGTTTACAAAATCATGAGGGACATGGATAGGGCAAATAGACAAAGTCTTTTCCCTGAGGTCGGAGAGAGCATAACGAGAGTGCATAGTTTTTTGGTGAGGGTGAAGGATATAAAGACACCTATTGGACAATGTTTTCGGACAGAGGGTGGTCCGTGTATGAAGTGATCTTCCAATGGAAGTGGTGGAGGCTGGTACAATTGCAACATTTATGAGGCATTTGGATGGGTGTTTGAATCGGAAGGCTTTGGAGGGATATGGTTCGGGTGCTGCCAGGTTGACTGGATCAGGTTGGAATATCTAGTCGGCTTAGACGGGTTGGACCGAAGGGTCTGTTTATATGCTGTACATCTCTATGACTTTATAACTCTATGAATTCCCCTCAGCGTCTCCAAATGAGATAACCTTTCATCTCTCCAACTGAGAACTACCAACATATCTTGAACAAAGCAATCAACAAACACGGCCATCTCCTTGCTAACACAATGGCAAAATGTAATAGATACCAACTTACTTCGAACTTCCAAACCTCCCTTTCATTCATGACTTGTAATGATTTTAAATCATCAGAATTACTGGAAGCAAGGTGATGAGGGTGGCCAATCCAGCATAAAGAACCCCGGTGAGCCTACCATTTCAACCACTGGCACAATAATGTTTGAAACGAGGCTCACACACTTCAATAATGTCAGTCCGAGATAAGATCTGAAGTGCTACCATTGTTTATTACGCTCTTGCATGAGAGATGTGGTGTCTACTATTTACAAGGTAGTCACGCACACACCGAGCTTAACGAGTACACAATATTTACCTAATTCGTTTCGTTACCCTCCTCCCATTGCTGCTACCCTGTTTACATCTGTCACTGCTCTAAACCCGGCTGTTTATCTCTGAACTCATCCCGCCTTGTCCGTGACAAAATGTTTATCTCTGGTCTCACAAGACAGTTTGATAACCTACTTTTGTGGTCTTATTGTTATATATCCTTCTGCACTGACATCTGTTTCCGTGCCCATTCAAAGAAACATTTCCTTTTATTCTTTGCCCTTACTGAACCTAATGACCTCTTGATTGTATTTTTTCTTTGTGGGAAGTGGGAAGCAGATGCTTGTAACTACTGTTTTTACAAGCAAATCTAACTTAACCGCCTCCACTTACAGCAGCTTATCTATTTGTCTATAACATCTTGCATTGTTTGCAGGTACATTTCATTCTTGTATGCACATTTTAGCTAATACAAAAACAATTATATATTTCCTTCACATAGTTTTCATTCTTGTTGACTCAGCTCTTGGCTGAAACAATTATATACTGGTGTATTATGATTGCAGAAGTCACACTGCTTTAGCTATATACCACAATGATAATATACACCCAGGAGCAGGAGCAGACATCCAGGCTTTCCAGACTGCTCTGCCTTTCAATAAGATTTTGTCTGATCCTTTCGTGGACCCGTCCACCTTTCAACGCTTTCAATATGTCTGTTAATTTCTTTGTTATTCAATAAGAAATCTATGTTCGGTTTAAAAATGTTTTGTCAAGTTGCATCAAGTCCTTCACTGGGCAAGGTATTCCATAGATCAAAGTTTGGGAGAAGATTTGTAGTTCGGGTACTCGTTGTTGTGGTTCTCTTCGCTGAGCTGGGAGTTTGTGTTGCAAACGTTTCGTCCCCTGTCTAGGTGACATCCTCAGTGCTTGGGAGCCTCCTGTGATGCGCTTCTGTGATGTTTTCTCCGGCATTTATAGTGGCTTGTCTCTGCCACTTCTGGTTGTCAGTTCCAGCTGTCCGCTGCAGTGGCCGGTATATTGGGTCCAGGTTGATGCGTTTGTTGATAGAATCTGTGGATGAGTGCCATGCCTCTCGGAATTCCCTGGCTGTTCTCTGTTTGGCTTGCCCTATAATAGTAGTGTTGTCCCAGTCGAATTCATGTTGCTTGTTTTCTGCCTGTGTGGCTACTAAGGATAGCTGGTGGTGTCGTTTCGTGGCTAGTTGGTATTCATGGATGCGGGTCGTTAGCTCGCTCCTGTTTGTCCTATGTAGTATTTTGTGCAGTCATTTCATGGGATTTTGTACCCTCCGCATTCAGACAATAGGGCGCCTCTGACTGGTTGGAAGACAAAATTACTTCCAGTGTTCCAGTATTTCCAATTCGGCAACCTTGATGCTACTCAACAGAAGGTTTGATGTGCGTCACCTCACAGGCGCTTGCATATTGTTCCATTCCTTCTGAGCAACCCTTTGAGTTGCCTGTATGGTGGTCTCAATGGCATGATAAATTCCAGTTTGTGTCGTCACCATTGCACAATCGGTGCAGAGTGCGTAAATTTCTCAGACAAAAACGAGAATTAGACATGCGTTGTGCAGTACCCCCACCACCCACCCAATGTGGCATAAATGAAATATGTTGGCAGTAAGTATTCTATGCTTGACGATACGTTTTGCTAAATTGTGGCCGAAATAAATTATCCTAAAGCAAAATTATCCAGGCTAATAAATTTGAGAGAGCAAAACATAACTATGAAACATAACCAGAAAGTCAATACATTCCGAAAAAGAGACACTAATTTCCAACACCTAATTTCAGTTACATCATGCTGCAGTGTTTTTTTCTGTAAATTCTGTGTCCTAAGATCTTATACTCCACAACCACCTGGTGAAAGATCGGTCCGGCGAAAGTTTCTGTTTCCAATTAAACCTGTTGGATTACAACCAGGTTTTGTGCGATTCTTAACTTTGTACATCGGCACTTCAAATCACGATTCCCGAAAGGGGAACTGGAGAACCAAAAAAAAGGAGAATGACATAAAGGTTGTATTATTTCTTAATTCATTATGTTAGCAAAACGCATGGGTAGTTTTGGAAATCGTAACTATCTGTCTCAACTCAGTTGTTAGAAGAGGCTGTTGCTGCTTTGGAAATCATAAATCCAAATTTTCACTCGTGGTCACACTTGGGATCCAAATCTTCTCTTTGGGAAGACTAGGTTCGATGATAAGCTGGAAAATGCACGTCAGATCAGGCATCATCAAAGGAAAGAAGACTCATATTTCAGGCAGGCCTCTATCTCTGTCGCCCTCTTCTTCTCTCCCCATCTCTGTCTGCCTCCCTTCTCTCTCTCACTCTCGCCATCCCTTTCCTGATCTGTCTCCCTCTCTTTCCCTCCCTAGCACTCTCTGTGCCTCTCCTTCTACCCCTTCTACCTCATGTCGCTCCGTACTTTATTCTCCCTCCCTCTCCTAATTTCGCTTTCGCCTCCCTACTTTTCTGTTTTAGTGTCCCTTTCCCTATCTCTCACGCATTCAATCTCTGTATCCGCTCCCTCCCTCGATTTAATCCCCCTTCGCTCTGTATTTGTCTCTGTCTCTCTCTCTTTGTGCCACCCTATATCTCTGTTTGCCCTCGCTCTCTCCATCCCTGTCTCTCTCTTCGCCCCTCTACCTACCTGTCTCTCTGCCTCCTCCCCTTCCTCTAAGCTCCTCTCCATATCTCTCCCTCAATATCTGTCTTCGTCTCTCTTTGTCCCGCCACATTTCTCTTTTTGATTGTTTCTGTCCCTCTGTCTCCATTTCAATCTCACTCCCTCCTTTCTGTCCATTTCCTTATCTTCCTCTACCTTTCTCGACCTCTCTCTGCAAATCTCTCACACGCTCCCAATCCCTATCTAATTCCGTCTCTGTCTCAGTCTCTCTTTCTCTCTCTCTCTTTGTGTCTCTGTGTCCCAGTCCTTCACTATCTCTTACTTCCTATCTCTCCCTCTCTCAGTCTCTCGCTCTCTCTGTCTCCATTTTCTCTCTCTTGTCCCCCTCCCATATCTTCCCTTTCCTCTCCAATTCTCAGTCCGTCTCATCTTTTTTCCCTCTGTCCATCTCTCTATCTCGCCCCTCCTCGCTTTCTTTCTCTCCATTTCAGTAACATTCTGTACTTCGTCCAATCTTTGTGTTCTATCTTCGCCTCTTTCAATCTCTCCCTTTCCCTCTCCTGATCTATCTTTTAATATTTCTTTGTCTCTCTGTCCCTGTCTCTACCACACTCGATATAATGCCCCTCCCTGTCCTAATATCTCACGTGTTATACCTCTCTCTGTCTCTCCCTCTCTCCCTCCCTCTCTCATTCTGTTGCTGTTTTGCGCTCCCTCTCCATCCGCCAATTCATTCTCTTCCTGTCTCTCCCGCTCCCTGTCTCTCTGTCCCTCTCCCATTGTTTCCGTCCTTCTCTCTCTTTCTCACCTTCTGTCTCTATCTCTCTCCCTCGCTCCCTGATTCTCTCTCTATCACTGTCTGTCTCGCACAGGCCTTTGTTGAATCCCTGAGCTGAGTCGAGTATGAGTACGGTCTCAACAGCCGTCATTCAGCAAAGCACAAGGAAGGTTAACTCTCTCTCTCTTCGCTCTGTATTCTCAGCAGATGGAGAAAAGAGAGTTATGGACAGTAGTGGTGGAGAGAACTGTGTCTTTCACCCCACTGTACAGTGTACCGCTCGCGTCGAATTACCACAGGGAAGGAGAAAGGCAATGCAAGCAAAAGAGGTCATCTCCGTTGTAAACAATACGTCCTCTTGAAACATTTACACCAAATAAGGCATGCATTGCTCGGCTGCAAAGGAGCCAAAGATTATGTCACAGTTCACAGGGCGGGTAAATGTCCTGGACACAGTAACATGCACAAATGTGTCAGAATGACAGCCAATCCGTGAGGAACCATTTCCTTATGAATGAATCACGCGCAGTATCAAAGAATGCGGCTAATAACTCAACTTCCGAGTAATTAGGAATGGAATTTAACCCCGTGCTCTCCCTGTCCACGGGGTCCAGGTTGTGGAGCAGGAAAGATGCAGCAGGTCAGACAGACTGTCCTTGTCCTTGAGTGTTTGGGGAGACAGTGTAGATGTAGATTTACTCTGAATCTTAGCCCCACCTCCAGCCACCAGCAGCTTCGTGTTCACTGAAGAGGGGGAGATAGAGAAAGTTAGAGAGATAGATATTTCTGGCGTACAGTAGAGATCAGATTTGATATGTTCCAAAGAGTGAAATCCCACATCTGAATGAAATTTCTCGTGAAAGAGAGAAAGAGTGCAAGAGCGAGACAAAGAGGGGAGGAGACAGGGTGTGAGAAACAAAAGAAGGAGAGAAAGTGCGTGGGATAATGGGTAAGGGAGAATTGAGAGGAGGGAGAAATTGCAAGACTGAAGGAAAAAGTGGCAGTGAAAATGAAAGAGTAAAGTAGACAGCAGGATCGAGAAATGAGGAGGGTGAAAAGGCAATGAAAACAAATTTGGAGGTAGAAAACATTTTGGAAATTTGGCATGGAGAAAGAGTATATATTCCAGTGCTTCTAATCACAATCTTTTTTTTTCCTCAATCTTTAATTGCATGGCCCAAGCAGCTCACTAAATATAGTCCAGTTTGATCTTCCAAAATCTGGGTCAAATTTCTCATCAAACTGGCCATCATGTCACACCAAACACGCTGAAAGTCTTGTGACAGTGTGAATTAAAGCATAAGATGTGGGATTTTTGATTAACAAGTGTTGAGAAAATGAAACTTGCCTTCACGGCAGATCGTTTCGTCTGGCACCATAGTTTTCCAGTAGTTGCCTCAATCAGATGGTGTTGATGGCGGATAAGGCTGTGCGGTATTAGTGAAAATTGAGATGATTTGCAGCTCAGGTTGAGATTCTGGATGTACGTTTGCTCGCTGAGCTGGAAGGTTCATTTTCAGACGTTTCGTCACCATACTATGTCACACCTTCAGTGAGCCTCTGGACGAAGCGCTGCTGGTGTTTCCTGCTTTCTATTTATATTTCTGAGATTCCTTGGGTTGGTGATGTCATTCCCTGTTGTGACACCATTTCCTATGGCGATTGCTTATCATGTTCTTTTTCTTAGGACTTGCTAAATGGTATCCAATTCAATATGTTTGTTGGAATGCCATGCTTCTAGGAATTTTTGTGCATGTCTGTGTTTGGAATGTACTAGGATGGATGTGCTGCCACAGACGAGGCGGTGTCGTAGGGGTATCTGTATGTAGGGATACTAATAAGATCAGGTCATGTTTTTTGGCTAGTCGATGTTCTTGCATCCTGGTGGCTGGTTCTCGCGTATTTGTCCAATGTAGTGTTTGTCGCAGTTCTTGCGTACTATTTTTGTAAATGACATTAGTTTTGCTTGTTGTCTATATAGGGTCTTTCAAATTAATTAGCTGCTGTTTTAGTGTGTTGTTGGCTTCGTGGCTTACCGTGATTCCATGGGATCTGAGTAGTCTGGCAGTCATTTCCGAAATCTGCTTGACGTCGGGGAAAGTGGCGAGGGTTTCGAGATGTGTTTCGTCTGCTTGTCCCAGAGAGACCATCCCACTCCTCATCGCACAGGCAAAAAAGACACCTTTCTGTTTTACATGTAGGGAGTGTGAAAAGCGGTATTGCTCCTTTCATTGACGCGCTGTCCATTTGGATTAAAAGTCAAAAGTGTGTGGGCAAGTTCACGTCGGTCAGAAAAAATGATAATGGGTGGGACAAATGGAGAGAGAAAGGCGTGTCATTAGGAATGAGAAGCAGACGGCGAAACCGTTCGCTGTGGAATTAAGTGTGACTGATGGAAGGGAGAACCAATGGAAAGGCAAGGCAATTTAAACAACGAAGTCATCACCTCTTGGAAAACCTGTACTGTGGGTAGAGTGGGAGTGGCGTCAGAAAGAGGAGGGAAAGCAAGAAAGTGTCAATGCTCAGAAAGATGATGAGGGACTGACAGGTCGATGCACCACTGAGGAGTGAGAGATGGATAGGAACAGAAAAAAATGATTGGGACCTCTGACTGATATTTGAACAGGTGTGTGGAACCGCAAGTGGAATGAGTACTGCCATGTGATGGGATGGTCTAGAAGAGAAGGTGGGCCGCCAGGAGGGCATCCAATGAGGATCATCGACATAGAGGTCTGTGGCACCTCCAATCGGAGAAAAATACAGGACGGGAACAGTGCGTTTTGTCTGTCACACCAACGTCATTCCCTTTCATTTCTCCGATCCTGTGAATGCAGGAAATTCGAACTCAATTTGGTTTTACTATCTTAGACATAATTCGTTCTTTGAGAGTTGCCCAACAGTTGAGAATCATTTGGAATCTTAATACTCGTCACGGACGCCATTTATGGTGAAATGCTCGGAGGCAGATGAAATTTAAAGAAATATTTCCATTTCATGGATGTGCGTGAAATAATCTTTGATTATTTTGAGCAGTCAGTCCATCTGTTAAATAATTAAATGTAAAACGGATCTTATTGGCCTCAAGTCACCATTCAGTCTCTGAGAGTTCTGCAAAGGCTGCAATATCCCATTGCAAAGACTGAAAAAGGTTAAGCATCTCAATGCGTGCCTAACACATAGTCTGGACGCAGGTGAATTTCCAAGTGTCAATCCACTGCACTGTCGACTTTGTGTTACAACCCGTATTTTTTTTTAATTGTGAGCCGTGCACAGGTTGCTTAGTGCTGTCTGCACAAACATCTGGTGTCCCAACAGTAAATAATGTATTGCTATAGGCAATACACACTTCTATATGTTCAAATGTCAGTCATGTCACGCCGTCAAAATTGCATTAATGTCGGCAAGACATGGTGCACAAGGCTCCGTGTCCATATATCAGCGGCACGACTCAGTGGGTTTTTTTTTCTGTAAGTATTGTTCTGTTAATGTCTGCTCACTGATCAGTGTCCAATTATCAACCATACCAATCACTTGACGTTGTATTACTGGTGACGATGCGTACTTTACAAACATTTGAATGTAGGTATTGCATCATTGTCGACAGTATGCCATTTGCACACTGCTTCGTGTTCACACAACAGTTACTTCACACGATAGATATTGTATTATTGCGCACCACACGTTGTCTGTTAACTGCTGACTGTCCGAATATCAGTTAGCCCGCTCTGCCAACATTACATGGCTGCACATTATGTCTCTTTGTGTGTCAGTATTTGTATATCTTTATGCATGTCAATGTCTGTATGATTGTGTGAGATAGCGTGTAAGTCGGTTGTTATGTATTTGTGCGTCCTTGTGTATGTCTGAATGTGTAAGGATTGTGTGTCTGATTTTGGTTATGTGTCTGTGAGTGTGCCTATGCATGTGAATGCGTGAGTGTGATTGCATAAACAGACATGTGCGTATGGGTGTGTTCACATTAGTCTGGATGATTGATACTCTGTGAAACTATGGGTGATTCTATGTATCCTAGAATGTATTCCTATTTGTCTGAGAGTGCTACTGTGTCAGTGTAGGCGTGTGTTTGCTCATGTGTGTATAGATGTATGTGAGCATTCGTCCTTTTCAGTGTGTTTGTCTGAACGTATGTCTCTGTATGAATGTGCATGCCTGTGCACCTGTGTATGTCTGCGTCTCAATTATTGTTTTGTTGTGTGCATCAATGTGTGTGCGTTTATCAGTTGTTTGTACACGTGATCACATACCACTATTATTGTACAATTGTGGGCATCAGGATGCATGCCTCTGTGCGTGTAGGTCTCCTTGAAAGTGTTTTGCTGAATGTAGCTGCGTGTGCATGTATGTGCATTCGTGCATGTGGCACTGGAAATGTGTGTGCCTCAGTGAGTGTGTGAATATGTGTGCATGAGTGAGTAATTTTGTGTGTGTGTGTGTATACACAACAACAGCAGAGGGAGAGTTTTATCAGTGACGGTTTCTGTGTCTGTGCAGCAGTTGAGACAACTCTTAATTTAAAAATTTGGTTCACAATATGTTAATCAGAGAAACCTGAATTCATAAAATACTCAGTATTTTTGGACAAACTGTGGATGACAAGTTTTAAGAAGCATAACAGTCACTTAACGATCTTTATGAATGATCTTTACGAATGAACCATAAATGGTGAATAGTCGTATGATACGTTGATGATATCTCACGCTGAATAAATAAACCACATGATTGCATATTGTTTACTTTAAGAAAAGCTTATGTTCATTTGATTAGCAAATTTGTAAAAAAAAATGTTTTCCAAAGGTGAGCATTTCGTCTTAAGAAGAGACATCAAGCAGTTTAGACTGCACACTACCTTCCGGTTCAGAGGATTGAGATGAGACCTAGTTAAGGTCTATTAGGTACTGAAGTGTTTCCCAACGAGACGTCGAGAGGATGATTCCTTGTGTAAGGAAATCTAAATGAGATGTCACTGTTTTAGGCGACAAGGGCAGAATATTTAAAACGGAGGTGAGGATACATCATTTCTCTCCAAAGAACATCAATATAGAGTCATAGATAATACAGATGTACAGAGCGGAAATAGACCCTTCTGTCCAACCCCTCCATGCCGACCAGATATCCCAAACCTATCTAGCCCATAATCATTCCATACACGAGCTACCGTCTGCTTGACAGAAATGCTTCTTCGGTCTCTTTTAAGTCTTTCCTCGCTCACCTGAAACTTATGCCCTCTAGCTCTGGACTCCCTCACCTTTTGTCTATATATTCTATCTATGCCCCTCATAATTTTGTAAACCTCTATAAGGTAACCCGTCAGACTCCAACAGTCTAGGCAAAGCAGCCCCTGCTTGTTCAGCCTCTCCCGAGAGCTCAAAATCTCCAACTCTGGCAGCATCCTCGGAAATCTGATCTGAAACATTTCAAGTTTCACAACATCTTTCTGATAGAAGATTGATGAAGGCAGAGCAGTAGGTGTGATCTATATGGACTTCAGTAAGGCGTTCGACAAGGTTCCCCATGGGAGACTGGGTTAGTTCTCATAGAATACAGAGAGAACTATCCATTTGGACACAGAACTGGCTCAAAGGTAGAAGACAGAGCGTGGTGGAGGGTAGTTTTTCAGACTGGAGGCCTGTGACCAGTGGAATGCCACAAGGATCAGTGCTGGGCCCTCTGCTTTTTGTCATTTACATAAATGATTTGGACGCGAGCATAAGAGGTACAGTTAGTAAGTTTGCAGATGACACGAAAATTGGAGGTGGAGTGGACAGCAAAGAGAGTTACCTCAGATTACAAAAGGATCTGAACAAGATGGGCCAATGAGCTGAGAAGTGGCAGATGAAGTTCATTTCAGATAAACGCGAGGTGCTGCATTTTGGGAAAGCAAATCTTAGCAGGACCTATACACTTAATGGCAAGATCTTAGGGAGTGTTGCTGAAAATAGAGACCTTGGAGTGCAGGTTCATAGCTCCTTGAAAGTGGAGTCCCAGGCAGATAGGAGAGTGAAGAAGACGTTTGGTATGCTTTCCTTTGTTGGTCACAGTATTGAGCACAGGAGTTGGGAGGTCACGTTGCGGCTGTACAGGACATTGGTTAGGCCACTGTTGGAATATTGCGTGGAATTCTGGACTCCTTCCTATCGGAAAGATGTTGTGAAACTTTAAGGGGTTCAGAAAAGATTGACAAGGATGTTGCCAGGGTTGGAGGATCTGAGCTACAGGGAGAGGCTGAACAGGCTGGGGCTGTTTCCCTGGAGCGTCGGAGGCTCAGGGGTGACCTTATAGAGGTTTACAAAATTATGAGGGGCATGGATAGGATAAATAGACAAAGTCTTTTCCCTGGGGTCCGGGAGTCCAGAACTAGAGGGCATAGGTTTAGGGTGAGAGAGGAAAGATAAAAAGAGACCTAAGGGGCAACTTTTTCACGCAGAGGGTGGTACGTGTATGGAATGAGCTGCCAGAGGATGTGGTGTAGGCTGGTACAATTGCAACATTTAAGAGGGATTTGGATGAGTATATGAATAGGAAGGGCCTGGAGGGATATGGGCTGGGTGCTGGCAGGTGGGACTACATTGGGTTGGGATATATGGCCGGCGTGGACAGATTGGACCGAAGGGTCTGTTTCCATGCTGTACATCTCTATGACTCTATGACTCTAAGGAAGACCAGAAGTGCACGCAGTATTCCAAAAGTGGCCTAACTAATATCATGTACGGCAGCAACATGACCTCCCAACTCCTGTACTCAGTACTCTGAATGATAAAGGAAACGATACAAAATGCCTTATTCTCTATTCTACCTCACGGTGACTCCACTTTCAAGGTATTATGAATCTGCACTCCAAGGCCCCTTTGTTCAGCAACTTTCAAGGTGTGATGAATCTGCATTCCAAGGTCCCTCGGAATTAAACACTAAATGTATACGTCCTGGAAAGATTTGTTATTTTTTCCAAAATGCAATGCCTCGCATTTACCTGAATTAGCTTCATATCCCACCTCTCAAATCATTGGCTCATCTGATCAAGATCCTGTTGCAATCTGAGGTAATCTTCTTCACTGTCCACTACATCTCCAATTTTGGTGTCATCTGCAAACTTACGATAATTCTTATGCTCAAACCAAATCAATTATATTAATCACGGAAAGTACTGGGCACAGCATCGATTCTTGTGACACTCCACTGGTCACAGGCCTCCATATGTGGATTTTATCGAGGGTGGTCGCTGTCAGGGCACCAGGTATGCTTAAGAAGAGGGGGACAGATTTTTGATTTTGAAAGTTAGAAGGGAACGGGCAGAAAAGTAGGCATCAGGCAGAGATTTGATCAGCCATTATCATTTTAGATAGCCGAACAATCTTGAGGAAGCAAATAGCCTAAAGTTTCCATTGTTTTGGTGCTCTTTTTGAGCACTCTGAGTGAGAGTGATGCGAGCAAAATGTGTGAACAAGAGTCAGATTGTGCAATAGTGAGAGATTAACAGGCCAACGTGTCGCGCTACTGAAGAAGCGTAGAAAAGAGAAAGAGAGGTACACAGACCGGAAGGAAGGAAGACAGGCAGAAAGCAGGCGACACCAAAGGAAAGACAGATAGATATCCATGTAGGAAAGATAGACGGAGATAGAAACCTATGTAGAATGGAGGGAAAGAGTGTAAGAAATAAGAGAATGATAGAAATAGAGTGAGAGAGAGCAGGGAAGAAAGACAGGGAGCGACACAGACGGGAGAGAGAGAAACACAGCCAATGAAATTTAAAAGATGCTTAGAGTGTGGGAGTGGGATAACGAATGACAAAGGGAGAGAGAAAGCCGGAAAAAAAATTGAGAGCACTAAATTGAGATGAGCCAGACATCTCAAATTGAGATGGAGACAAGTATGAGGCAGGGCAATACGGGGTGTCAAATATTCTTGGCTACAAGGTGTTCTGAAATCGTCACAGTGTCAGTTCAGGATAGCATTGCCGATTGGAATAGACGGAACAAACAAAGAAGCATCATTATTTTAGAAAGTACACTCACTGGAAGAATCCACAGGAACAAAACCCTGTCGAGAATATAGTGAGAGATACAGATATATTCAAGTTGTTAGAATTGAGGGGTAATGCTGACCTAAATGCAGATTGGAACAGTGGATTTGGCAGGAGAAGCAAGTGCGCTAAGTTTGCAGTCTTGAGGCCTTTGTGCATATTTTGTGTCCAGTCCAACAAGAACGGAATTATTAGCAGACCAGGCTCCTGGGAAAGAGCCAGACCAAGTAGATCAAGTGAGAGCACATTTTGGAGGCAATGATCATGTTGTAAGAATTTGTCCAACGATATTCAGAAGGACAATGCTCGATCAGAGAAAGATTTGGCGGCGAGTGGTCTTCAATGGAAGGGGAGCCAGTCAATCTACAATGATAGGTTGTTTAAGAGATTTTAAGTAAACATTGAGCTACCTTTACAAGGTCATGATCCAGGTGCGATCAATGCTTGTTTACACACGCCTGAAAGTATGAACAATCAATTGGTCAGCACCATATTTGACAAAGTTGCTAAGACCCAGCTGAAAAAAATAAGTTGGTAACAGGTGTCAGCTAGGGAATACAAATGAAAATGATGAGGAAGTCAGAAGATTCAAATGGGACGTGCAAAATTACGACAGAAAAACAAAAAGTAACATTGAGAAAATGCAGGTGCGTTACATCAAGAAGTTTCCCAATGTGTCTGATATATAGGCGTGGAAACAAAGGGCAGACAATCTTTTTCTCATAAACATGCAGAAAGGAGAGATGGTGGAACAGTAGAATTCACAGACTGCACCACGATCGGCAGGGGATGTACGTTTTGGAGAAGCACAAAGCGTTTGCAGACTCACGGACACAGATTGATTGAATGAGCAATAGTCGGGCATCTGCAATCCAATGTGGGTAAATAGCAAGCTTATTTGACAGAAAGTCTTAGAAAAAAAAATCATGACAACAGGGAAACACTGCAACGGTCTGACGTCTTAGAATGATTTACATCTTGGAGCACACGAGCTCAAGGAATTATTATATGAACACAAAACATAATGAAGGAGGCTAAAGACGTTCTATTCTTTAGTCAAGACGGAGTATACACACATGTAATGTTTTAGGTATCCGGGGGCTGAGAATATCAGATCTGGAATATTACATGAGTTCTAGTTTCGTAATTGAAGGAAAGGTATGTTTGTGTCTGAGGTGGTTCAGAGGGAAGATTCCTGGTTTAAACACTGCAGAGAGAGGGTTGTTCCATGAGTAAAGGTTGTACAGACTGGGCTTGTTACCACTTGAGTTTTGAAGAGTGAAATGAAGCAACAGCATATTACCTGATAGAAGAGGTAATGCTGAGCAGTCTGGACAATGGGATAGAGGAGGGTTTCTCTCCTGGCGTATTTAGTCTGCAAAGAAAAGGCACTGATATACTATGGGCAGGGCGTGGTGAGGGGAATGGCCAGGAGATTCGCATTTTTAGGACAGAAATCTGAATTCTCACTCTCGCGTTTGTCAAAGGCAATATGCGAGCACAGAACTTCTTGCAAGACAGAATGCTGTGCATGTGGACTATTAATGACGCAGACAAACGTATTATTGTCAATACACGAATAGAATGTTACTGGGAAGGTTTGAATAGAAATACAATAGAATGAATCATGGATTATTGAATGGTGAAGCAGGTGCAAAAGAGTTCGAACACTTACAGTCTGCTGCTGTCTCGTATGTTTCTATCTCCTGCGATTAGGGCTGAACGACCTCCTCCTTACTCACATCCCTGGTTTTGTTGCCTTTGAGACTTGAAGGTAGGACATCCAGGTTCTCTGTGATATTCTTTCCCATTCCATTCATTTTGACCATCTCCAGGTTATTCCAGGTCTGTGCTGTCCTTTCCTAACTGGAACACTATGATACATTATATCTTAATCCTCCACAATTATCTGCTGCTAATGCACAATCCCAATCCCTGCTGTGCATGGCCTACCGTTCCTCTCTCTCTCTTTTTCTCGCCACAAACCACCATTCCACCAAATCCACCACCCACACCACCAAACATTTATCATAATCAATTTTCTTATGTCTCCACAATATCTTATAACAAGCAAATCGCACACAGCTTCTCATTACATGAGATCCAGACTTTGGAATACCCGTAACATTATGTTTTATTTTTTTATGAGGGGAGCATGGAACAGTCGGGAGAGTGAAAACATGTGACCGCGTTGAACTAATCTTATTTATTTGATACATTGTATTTACGTGCAGGGACAGCAAGTTTGATTTCTAAGTTATTCACTCTCTTCCACGTTACTCTGAGCTCACCAACAAAATGTTTATGCCATTTTTCAGCGTTATTCACCTTTGGAATGATTCTGTGTGCCCTGATTTTCCTCCCATTTTTTTAAATGGTTCCTGTCCAATGGGAGGAACACATCAGCCCTCAGCAAAAATATCCCACCTCGATCGAGATGTATGCACTGGAAGGTGTACAGTTCACATCAGTCTCAGGTTTGGATCTATTGCCCCTTCAATTTTAAGCACTCAACCTTGCTGCATTCGTCTCCACACACCTTGCTTTTATTCACTCTTCTTTCATTAATTGTTAATCTGAATCCCTCCGTCAACCCATTTTGTTACTTTCTGAAAGATCTTGAATATTTTGATTATGATCAAATCAAGTAATGTCCAATGCACAAAATACGGAAGCAGGGGATTGAGGGTGATTTGGCGGTTTTGGTTATAAATTGCCGAGCTGAAAAAAGACAGAGGGCGGTGGTTGATGGGAAAAATTTATTCTGGACTTCAGTTACTGGATGAGCAGCGCAGGGATTTTTGTGAGAAATCTTCTGTTTGCCATGTTTATAAATGACAGAGATGAGGACGCGGAAGGATGGGTTAGTAAATTTGTGTAAGAGGTTAGTGGAGTTGTGGTTAGTACTAAAGGATGTTGCAGGTGACAGAGGGACAAGCTGCAGAGCTGGTCTGAGAGGTGGCAAATGGAGTTCCATGCAGAAAATGGCGAGGTGATTCTGTTTGGAAGGATTAACAAAAACGAAGTTAACTGGGCTAATGGCAAGATTCTTGGTAGTGTAGAAGTGCAGAGAGGTCCCGGAGTCCATGTACACAGATCCATGAAATTTTCCACCCAATTTGATAAGGTTGTTAAGAAGCACACGTTGTGTTAGCTTTTATTGGTACTGAGATTGCGTTTCGGAGCCACGAGTACCTGCTGCAGCGGTACAAAACTCCAGTGTGGCTGCACTTGCATACATTCTGGTCACAACATTATAGGAAGAATGTGGAAGCTTTGGAATGGCTTATTCCCTCAGAGAATAAAGGTGGCATGGAAGGCAATGCCTGCAAAAGTAGTCGAATCGACAAGTTTAAGTGCATGAAAGTGGTCATTGTATAAACATTTGTTTGAAACTGTAATAGTGTAGGCTGGATAGGTTTCAGACTGGTTCCACAATTCGACTCAACATCCATGGCTGAAGAGCATGTACCGTGCTTTAGTTGTATGGTCTCTGTTCTCGGTGTCTAAGAAGAACCAGCCCCTAAGTAAGGTGTGACGCAAGTTGTTTAGTGGCGTTCTGAAAACTGTTATTTTACCACACAGATGAGGGAACAAAATATGGATGCGTCTTCTTTGTGGACGATGAAATTTGCACTCTCAGAGTGTTTAGAAAAATCTGCATGAGCACTAACCATGCTGAGGCATTGCAGGCTATGAATCAAGTACAGGTAAGTGTGATTAGTTCAGTTTGCTGCTTGTACGTCGGCATAGACTTATTCGGCTGAAAGACAAGTTTCTGTGTTATATGACTTACTGACTTCATTTTTTGTACATGGCATATTGTGTTAGATTAATAAGGCCATGCTCCCAATGAACACCATCATGATCCTACGTTAAGAAGCCAACATATAAACATTTTGCCTCTGCCATTTTCTTTATTAAGACGTATACATTTAGCAAATTCACCGAACTCAAATTAAGATTTAAAAATAAACTTGAAGATTAATGCGATTGTCACTGCAGCTTGTGTTTTGTAAAGAGGAATTATATTTCTGGATGTATCAATTTGGGCAACTATTATTCTCCTCCCGGTCTGGACAACAAGGCACAATTTGAGACACGTCAGCTGAACATGTTATGTTCAGTGTCTGCAATTTATGCCAGTCTCTGGGGACGGTAATTGTGTCACTGTTGTGTTCTCTCCTTCTATCCTTTAGGGAGAACTTTCCAAATATAATCTCATGGTATTAGAGGGAGACCTCAGCTCTGGCTTGAGCAGGCATCAGTATTTCAAAGAGACAGAGAGAGAGAGAGAGAGAGAGAGAGAGAGAGAGAGAGAGATTGTAATTCGAGAAAGACACGCTGGAATATAGCAGTAATGAAAGAGAATCTGGAGTCAGCGGACTGGATTTTTATGAAGATGGACAGGAAACTCTCTGCAAAAATCGCCTATTATATTAGAAATCAGCATTGGATGACAATTGACTATCGAATACGATATGTACTCTTGCTGTTCCAACACGTTTACTATCCCTTCCTTGCTGCTGTTGGTATCATTGGTAAGTTTATTTATCCAGCGAAATTTATCCATGAACTAGACGCAAGTGGTCTGTCTGATGAAAACAGGTCAAAGAGTTCAGACGTTTGTACTGACTGTACGCTGCAATTGAGGGCTTCAGCTGACTGGATGTCTGGTTTGCCATGCAAAGGTTCAATGCTAACATCTCACGATGGCTCCATATTGCCCCCTCATCGTTTAATTCATCTCCTGCCAAAATGGATTTTCAATATTGCTATAAAGCAAAGATCAAATCGCCTCTGCTGAAAGATGACTGTACTCAATTCATATGCATTGTTATCAATGTGATCTTTGCTGTATTTATTGATCAATGTTCCTCCAGGTGAACGTGAAGATGTTGTGTTTCATGTAGTTGCTGCCTTGCCCTTCCATGTGGAAGTTGTCTTGAAAGTTGAAGGTGTTCTCTGAGCATCTTAGTGAATTTTTGCTTTACACCCTGTTTATAGTACACATTGCAAATACTGAGCATCAGTGGTGAGAATAGATGTTTGCGTGTGTGTGGTGCCATTCCAGCGAGCTTGTTTTTTTTCCGGATGGAGTCGAGTGTCTTGAGTGTTGTTGGAGCTGCATCCATTCAGAAAAGTGAGAAGTATTCCATCACACTCTTGACTTCTACCTTCTCCATTGCTGGGCAAGCTGACGGGAGCATCAGAAGGTGAGTACTGCGCTGTAGGATTCCCAGGTTCTTTCAGCCACTGTATTCATAAGTCTAATGTCGGTCAGTGTGAATAATGATTGAGTTTAGACGAATACACCCATCGCTGAATGCAGTCAGTGTCTTCAAAATGTCAACAGGAATTCCCTCAAGCATGTGTCCTTCTTCCCATCCTATTGTGCAGGTTCCCTGAAGGTGTCCATTCTTTGCAGTCCACTTAGACGCCAGAGGAATTCCTCAGTGGAACAGAACATTCTCATGACAGTCCTCGCAACATGAGAAGAGACAAAATAGTGTCAGCTAAAACCACTGCCCGAAACGCGCGTGGCGACAGCAGTCCGAGTTTCTGAAGTAGCGTCACTGGATTTTAAAGGTTAATTTGTCATTCTTTCCAAAGACGCTGCTAGACCGGCTGAGTTTCTCCAGACATGAATGATTTCCTCTCAGAGTTCCAACCGTTCTTTCTTCTTTTTTTTTACTCTCCGAGTTTTCAATGTTGACAAGGGCTGACAAAGAGACATAAAACACATAAAAATAGGCGATGGGAGATATTCATTGACAAGGGAGACAACTCAAAGGCAATTTGGACTGGCAAAGGTAAAAAAAGAGAAGAGATGTTTGCAGATTTTGGGCTCCTGTCGAAAATGTGGACCCTCTACTGACAACTGTCAACATCACAAAATCTCGGAGATTTTAGATCTGAACTTGCTTCTCTAAATCGAATGCAAAGTCTGAGTCCGTTTGAATTGGTATGTATTAATGATTTGACATTATTCCCTCTAAACTCATTCCACATTTACATTTTTTTGTTTCTTTCCTGACCCCTCACCCCAATTCATTTTTGTTTTCGGTAAAATCAATTTGGTCACATATTCCCTTTCTCCATCTCTCTCCTCAATTCCACTCTGAAATTAAGTTTCCCGTTGGCGATTCTAAGCTCCAGTCTCTCCTTGCAAACTTGAGTTTCGTAACTGTGGCATATCCGAACGCTCCCAAAGGTCACCAGATGTGAACTTCCCAATATTGCTTTCTCCACACAATCCTGTCAAGCATACCAGACGTTTGCAAATCAGTTTGTATGTAGTGTCACGTTCACCATAATATTGTAACAATATTATGATATGTCCCTCATAAGTATTAATAATCTGAATCTTGGTATGTGAGGAATAAAATTTCAAACGGTTTGTAGTTGATACAAATATTGATGGAAATGTAAATCATGAGGTTGGCAGCCAGAAACTCAAACTGAAATTGGCAATTGGTTCAGTTGGCTGGTCGTGTGCAAATATAGTTTAACAATTTATTAGATAAAGTTGAAGTGATGCGCTTATATTGAGAGAACTTCTAAACTATATAAAATCAGAGGTACACTTGTCAGGAGGGCGCAGGGGTAGAGGGATCTGCATGAACATATGCATATTCAATGAAGATGTAAGAAGAGAGGGAGAGAGCAATAAATAATGTATTCACTATCCATGATTTTATGAACAGAATCCCAGTGCAAGGTGGAAATTTTGAACTCGTACCAAACCTTTGTCATACCTCACATCCTGTATAGTGAACATTTGTGGGTGCCACATTAGCGAAAAAATGTGAATGCATTGGAGATAGATTGCAGAAGACATTTAAAGATATGTTTCAAAGAATTAGAAATTTCAGTGGTGAGGATCGAATGAAGAAAATGGTTCTGTTCTCCCGAAAGAGATGGAGTCTGAGAGGTAACCTAATAGATGTTTATGGAACCGTGGAGTGAGATGTGACAGAAGAGATAGGGAGAAGGTGTTCCCGCTCCAAAAAGTCACAAGAACAAGAAGCGATTTTATTTAGATTAAGGTTAAAAAAAAGGAGCAACTATGAAATTAGTAGAAGATATTCTTCGCCCAGCGAGTCGTTAGGTTTTGGAGTGCACTGAGTGGAAACAGGTTACGTTGATCTATGGGAAAGCGAGATTTCATGGTTATTTAGTTGATATGGTGTATTAGATTAGATTACAGTGTGGAAACAGGCCCTTTGGGCCAACAAGTCCACAGCGACCCGCCGAAGCGCAACCCACACATACCTCTACACCTAACACTACCGGCAATTTAGCATGTCCAATTTACCTGACCTGCACATCTTTGGACTGTGGGAGGAAACCGGAGCACCCGTGGAAACCCACGCAGACACAGGGAGAATGCGAAAACTCCACACAGTCAGTCGCCTGAGGCGGGAATTGAATTGAATTGCTAACCACTGCACCACCGTACCGCCCGTGTGTGTGCAGAAATACAGGGGAGAAGGAAGAGTCTTGCTGGAGGGAAATGTAGAGCAGATGCAGTTTCGATGGACTAATTGTTTCTGTCGCCACCATGACACTTCCGGACAGTGAGTGATTCTGTTGCTACTTGATTTATGATATTCTCTGCTCTCCCTTGTCACAAGTAACTCGTCATGAGTATGTTACATTTCACAAGGGTTCTTTGGATATTTTATTGCCTTCTATCAATTAATTAACATTCGAATGACCATGAAATGGAAGCACATATATGGCTTTTTATAATTCTACGTTGACAGACATATGATTGGCAGTAAAATGGTGGTGATATGGGATATAGCAGCGTTGTTCAATTTGAAGAAAATACTTTTTGCCACGGTACGTTTGCAATCGGTGAGTAAATTTATTGTTAGTGAAGAGGAAACAGGTGACAATGTGTTCTTTTTTCGAAACAAAAAGAAATACCGATACATTATGCATTACAGTTTACAGCTTTGCAGTAGTTTATTTTAAGCATAAAAGGACATTCCTAAACTTTTGACTGGGGCACGACAAAGGAAAGAATGAAATAAAGCCAAATAAAATCTTAGCAAAAGTAAGTTAAAAGAAAGCCAAACTGTGAAAGGGATCCAGTTTATAGACTGATGTTGAACGCTTAAGTTAGTGGGCAAAAAGTTAGTGAAAGGATTATGATATGAAAAATAAGAGATTGCTCGTATTAGAACACAGAATAAAAGTACAAAGACTTTTTAAAAATTGAGTGAAACTACAAAACTTTGGAACACAATGTGTGAGCACTTGTGCATGCAACACAGAAAGCTAGCACAGGGAGGAGTAGGTAATTAGGAAGCTTGATAGAATGAGACAATATACCATCGATAGTAACAGGTGCACTGCCAGAAGACTGCGGGTTGGTTAACACGTTGGCACTGTTTAAGAAGAGTGGTAAGGACAGGCAAGGGAACTCGGTGAAAGTGAGGAGTGCAAATGCTGAAGATCAGAATCAAGATTAGAGTGGTGCCTGAAAAGCGCAGCAGTTCAGGCAGCATCCCAGGAGCAGGGAAATCGACGTTTCGGGCAAACGCCCATTTGTTGATGAAGAGTTTTTGCCCGAAACGTCAATATTCTTGTTCCACGGATGCTGCCTGACCTGCTGTTATGTTCCAGTACCACTCAAATCAAGCAAGGCAACTATAGACAATTGAGACTGATATCGGTGATGAGCCAATCATTGGACGGAATCCAGAGGGACAGGATGTGCATGGATTTGGAAAGGCAACGAGTAATTAGGGATAGCCAATATGGCTTCGTGCGCGTGAAACCATGTCTCAAAAACTTGATTGAGGTTTTTAAAGAAGTAACAAAGAGGATTGATGACGACAGAATGGTGGATGTGATCTATGAGGACTTTGGCAAGGTGGTCGACAAGCTTCCCCATGGGAGGCTTGTTTGCAAGGTTAGATCTCATGGAATATGGAGAGAGCTAGCCATATGAATCCAGAACTGTCTCATAAGTAGATGACTGAAGGTGGTGGTGTAGGAATGTCTTTCTGACTGGAAGCCTGTGACCAGTGGAGTGCCACAAGGACTGGTTCCAGGTCCTCTCTTTTCGTCATTTATGTACATGATTTGAAAGTGTGGACAAGAAGTAAAGTTAGTAAGTTTACAGATAACACCAAAATTGGAGGTGGAGTAGAGAGCGAACAAGCTTACTTCAGATAATAATGGGATCTTACTCAGATGGGCCAAGGGTTGAGAAATGGCAGATGGAGTATCATTTGGATAAATCTGAGGTGCTGCATTTTGGGAAAGCAAGTCTAAGCAGGACTCATTCAATGGGCATGGATAGCTTAAATATACAGAGTCTCCTCCTGGGATGGATGAGTCTGGAAATAGTGGATGAATGTTAGGGTGAGAGGGGAAAGATGTAAAGGGGACCAAAGGGACAACCTTTATCATACAGAGGGTGATGCATGTATGGAATGAGCTGCCAGAGGAAGTGGTAGAGGCTGGTACAATTGCAATATTTAAAAGGCTTCTAAATTGGGACATGAATAGGAAGGGTTTGAAGAGATATGGGTTGGGTATTGGCAGATGGGACGAGATGAATTGAGACATCTAGTCAGCATAGCCGAGTTGGACAGCAATGTCAGTTTCCGTGTTGTACAGCTCTATGACGCTATGATTCTATCTCAAGTCTCTTATTTCAAGTATAGATTAGGCAAGTGTTAATGTTACTGCACGTCGTTACGTGAGATGTTGGCCAAATTGAGGACTGCAAACATTGGACCTCAGAGTCAAAAAGGGTGTTGCTCGACAAGTGCAGCAGAGCAGGCATTTCAGACATGAACCCTTCATTCTTGACGAAGTATTCATACCCAAAACATCGATTTTCATGTCCCTTGGGTGCTGCATGACCTGCTGTGTTTTTCCATCGCCACACTTTTCGATTTTCATGAGATCATATCTGGGTCAGTGCTTGAGGACATTATATCCGTTATTTCGTGGAAAGCATCGTGTCTTCACGATGGTAATCCCCGTTATGGAGGAAGTGCCATCTGAGCATAAACTAAACAGTTTAGGTCTCTACTTTAAGCAATGTCGAAGAAGGAGAGGTGATCTCATTTGAATAGAGAATTTTTAGTGGGTGGTAAACGTCAATGCTAAGAATATGTTTTGCATTCACGCAAGAATCTAAGACCAGAGAACATAGCCTTAGAAGACAATGAATACTATTTTAGACTCAGAAGAGGAGGAATTTAATCTGTCAGAGAATTGCATGTCTTTGGAACTTCGTTGACAGCTGCCTGAGTAAAGTTCTTGTGTTTATTTAAGGCTGAGCTGATTGATTCTTGACTGAATAAGAAAATTGAGGCTTGGTTAGAAAGGCTAAAGAGATGAACCAGAGGTATGTCAGACCATCAGTGCTCCGATTGAATTTGAACAGGCACAAAAGGCCTCTTTGTCCTACTTCCCATGGTCTTACTAACACCGCAGCGTTGCTGACTCATTAGAGAGATGACTCAGTGCTGAGGCTATCCAGAGAGCCGTCATGACTCAGATGAGCGGTCATATGGTAACAGAACACTTTGCACAATAGCCTTCACATCTCTGAGCAATCGACCTTGTTCTGCTGCCATCAGTCTGCATTGCAAGCCTGCTGTCCAGTCAACTGAGACAGCAAACTCCCTCACCCACAATCTACCCTTTCGTCCATTACTTCCACCATTATGTTTTTGGTAATACCAACATGGTCACACCCTCTGAGCTAATTAGCTGCATTATGCTTTAAACTGCTTTGCTGCAGAGAGATTTGGGTGGCCATTTGTAAGTATCAAATGCAACTTGCTTGCACGGATAGTAGGAAATAAGGAATACTAATTAGTTTTTGATATGAATTGAGAAAAGAACAGAGCATAAGAATTACTTGCTGTCACTGCATCACTATTAGACAGTAGTCAGCCCATACTTGGATTATTGCATGAAACTTCGCTCCCCTTATTTGAGGAGGTACGTAGTTGTATTGGATAGAGTTCATAGATGGTTCATTCGATTTATTTCGGAGATGAGAAGTGTGGCTTGCATTGCGCAATTTGGAAGAATGCGAGTAGATCAGTAAGATGCGACAGAGATTGGAACAAAAATGCTTCAACTTCAGTGCAAATCTGGAATGAGATGACACTGTTTAAGGATAACGGGTAATAGATTTAAAACAGAATTAAGGAAAAGATATTTCTCTCAAACGAGTGTGTCGACTTCATTACTACAGAGTACAGTGGTTGCTTGCACATTGAATATAAGTATTGGAGAAGACGTGCTAATTTCTAAATTGGTAATATGTTGAAGGGCGTGTGCAGAAAACTGAAGCAAAGGACGAGATGGCATTAACCACACTCGCATTAAATGGCAAGTCAGACTCGAGGGCCTGAATGGCTTTCCTCTGTTTCTATTTCTTTTATTCTGAAGCTATACCTGAATAAAGGAGGCGGTGGTGGGTAGGTGGAATGCTAATTGGGGAGTGGGGCGAGAAAAGGTCGGGGGAATTCACAATTCTAATCATGTCTTCTAACTTGAAACTGCACCTCCGCCCCATCTGTCCAACTGATCAAATTGTCAACGCCCCTTTCGAGTTCCATACTGTCACCCGCATAGTTGTAGACAATTCTCCCAAATTTAGGGGCAATCAAAAATATTGGCATTGCTCCCGACGCAGCAATTTCCAGTTCTTTCATATGGATTGCAATTGTGCATGCAGAAAAGCCAGCATTAGGAGACTGAATCTTGGAATGGGCGGTAATACAAAGGCACAATGGACGAATGTGAAAGGAGAGCCTGTGCTGTTTAGAATCGGGATTTCCAATGTGACAGCTGTGGAGTCTGACGTCTGATTCAAGAGAAGGTTTAATACTGACAGGAGACACTCCAGGTATCCCTTCCGCACTTCTCTTCAATATTATGCTCGACAACGCAATTCCCAATTTCTGAGGTGGACAATCCTCCATGCAGTGTTGGATCAATACCTGTGTTACACCTAAATCTTTTGAAATTACGCGGGTAAAGCCAATGTTACACTGGAGGAATTGTTAACAAAATGGAAACCCACTCTCACCTGCCTTCTGCACAATCCTTACATTCATTTTTGGATCAATAACCTGTGTTTAAGATAAATTTTTTGACAATATGAGGGTAAAAACGATGTTTCTTTGGTAGAATTTCAATAAAGTAACCCACCCTCACTTGCCTCCTACACATAACGCTTCCAAGATGATCAGGGAGTCCGAGTCAAAATGGTAAAATGAGATATTTTCCATTTGGTTGTTATGTTTTATTTAAAACACATAGAGGAAATGACGACAGGACGTAGGAGCAGAAGTTGGACATTCGGTCCAGCGACTCTGTTCTGCCATTCAATGAGATCATGGTTGATGATCTGATCATCCTCAACTCCAAAATCCTGTCTCTTCCCACAGTAACATGATTACAAAGTGAATGCACTGCAAAGCTCGTGGCGCAGTGCAATCTGGAGGTCCTGGTGCGTGAATCGCAAATGGGTGCAGGTAAAGCTATCATTGAGACAAAGACTCAGAGCTCGACAGCAACGCTTCCGTCTCGTCGGCCCAAGCAGGTCCATGCCGATTATCATACAGGTCAACATTAATTCTATTTCCCTGCAGTTGGTCCATTTCCTTCTAAACCTTTCCTAACTATGTATTCATCCAAATGCCTTTTAAATGTTGTAATATTCCCGCTTCAACAACTTCCATTGGTAGCTCATTCCACATGCATACCACTTACTGTGCACAAAACGTTGCCCCTGAGGTTTCCATTTATTCTTTCCCCTCTAAGCGAAAAGGAAGCTCTCTAGTCCATGATTCATCACTCAATGGAAAAGACTGAGAGCATTGACATTGTCAATGCCTCTCATGATCATATAACATCGGAAAGAACACAGAGCAAAGAAAGTTACAGATCCTCTGTCT